>NC_140957.1:44700414-44747440 GCF_014529385.1 Adiantum capillus-veneris | reverse complement strand
TCCACATAATATGTCACATTTCAATGAAGTTGTTTGGTGTCCATTGCCATCATCTCGCCTATTTATTACATGTAATTACCTTGATATTACAAATGGATTATATTGTATTACCTCTTGTAATCAAAGAATAGACAATGAAAGTTTGCCCATAGTGCGACTCTCTAGCATCTTCTTTGAACTTCCTTGCACTAAGGAAGGCCTTAAATTTACCGTACCTTATTAAATTGCCTTTTCATCAGTTTGACTTTCCACCCTTTGGCCCCCCTTTAACATACCTTAAAACACTTTCAACCATCGTGGGGGGAGGCAAACCTCTCTGCTTCGTCTCTTTCTTCAATATTTCCATGAGGAGATTCTTATATATCGTGTTTATGTGTTGAGCCCTTCGTAGTCATCTTTATCCACATTCGATATATTTCTAGGTACTCTTGTATCCTTTGTGCTTGTTTAGTTGTCCATATGGAAACCGGGACACAGATCTACTCATCTATAGTTTTTTCCCTTTGTGTTCTTCGCTATGCATTGATTATCCTCACTTCTTGTTTGGCCTTTATTTTGCTTTCTTGTCCCATAGCCCGATTTGTGGTGTAAATAAAATGGAAAATGTTGGTTTTAATTTCATTGAATCTTGACATTGGAGGTAAAAAATTGAGCATTTGAATGAAAAATTCCGCTGACTACCTTAAGTCCTAGTCATCTGCTAACTTTGGACTAAACATTAAGGCCTAAAAAATGAAATATTTTTGGAGCATTAATTTTTCTCGTTAAAAAAATCTACAATCGACCTCCCCTCCTTTCAAGAACGTGTTACTCCTACACACAACCTCTCATAGAACTTGATATGCCATTATCTCCGATCACTCTGTTTCCACACACACACACACACACAACACACACACACACACACACCACACAGAGAGAGAGAGAGAGAGAGAGAGAGAGAGAGAGAGAGAGAGAGAGAGAGAGAGAGAGTCTCTTCCACTATGGGGTTGGTTATGGCGACTAACTAGGTCAACAATGGAGAGTAGCCCAAGCATTCTATTCAATGGCCCATATTGTGGAGAGCCTGGGATGTTGGGTGTGGTTGGTGTAGCTTGAGATAAGTTGGTTTGGCCTTCTATACGTTTAGACAACACTTTGGATCTAGTAGCCATGGGTGGTTCTACTCTGGTAGAGAATGTAGTTTCCTTTAGAAGATGTACTATGTGCTTAACAATTTTCTTGTAGTCAAAGGTAGCAAGTGACTTGTATAAATTTTAGCATTGTAAGAACACTAACATTTTCCACAATGGCCCCCTCATGGTCCAGCTATCCACATGACTGATACACGGTTCAATAGGAGGTTGAATGAAACCAAGAAGAACATTGTGATTTTCTACATTGTTGTCCCTTTGCAATTGGATTATGTCTAGCATATCATATAGACTCTATTTATAATTCACTTTAGTATTTTAAATGAGTTACCACAACTAAGAGATGTCTAAATGAATGACCAGGTTTCAAACTTTATGAAGGTATTGGAACATGCAAGAATACCTCTTCTCAAATTTCCATGAAAGTGACATGTTGACATAACTCATCAACAAAGATTAAGTCCTTGACTTGCTATCATTTCTCATTAGTAAACAACCCCACCATAACTGTGATCGAGGTTGAGAACGAACCTGGCCTAAACATGAAGAGAGCAAACCTAGTCACAACATGCTTTGCCTCGTGGTAAGAAAACTCTAACTAGAGAGGTAAAATTTCCAATTGGATCAATTTTTTCTAACTTACACTCTTAGTGTATCCTCTAGCACTAGAGTAGTACTTGCAAGTTGACTATTTGTCTTTGGATGTCCGGCAGTACTGAGTTGTGTTTCCCAACTGTTACACTTGCATAACACTGCTACAGGCATGAGAGGGCTTGGTCAATAGCTCACCACCTAGCCATGAGAGGAATGAGGTTTGCCCCTCATTTTTGGACCCTTTATTGTGTGGTCTACCTGTCCACATTGGTCCGGTTGCTCGGGCACTATGGTCGGGTAGTCTCCCTCTGAACCCCACATTCTCGACTTTACACCCGAAAGGTGGTCGACCAAGTTTCAGCCATTATAGGCTACATTACCCTCCCCCTTATGAAGAGTTTTTGTCTCAAAAACAACATGCGAAAATCTCTTGGCTATCGTACTTCATCATTCCCAAATTGTAGTTTCCTTGACAAAGCCTGTCCACTTCACTAGTACCTCTTGGTACACTTTATAATGTGTTTGTCTATCTCAATACGGTAGAATCCTTTTGGTTCATGTGGTACCTTTAGTGGCTCTATCAAGTCAATCAAAACTTCTAGAGAAACTACATTCTCTAAATCATGAAATTATTTCTTTAGTTTACTGATGTGGGAGATCGGGTGAACTTGAAAACTCTCTGGTAACTCAAGTTTATATGCTATCTCCCCAGTTTTCTTAATGACTTTAAAGGGACCACAATATCTAGGAGAAAGTTTATCACACTTTCCCATTTTCATGGTTTCTAACTTCGTAGGAACCTTTAGGAATACAAAGTCACCTTCTGCAAAGGTAACCTTTCTTCATCCTTTATCAACATACGTCTTAGCATGATCTTTTGCACTAAAGAATGCTTTCCTTTGTTGCTTTCAACATATCATTCATATCTTCAAAGAAATCCTTGACAAATTAAATCTTCTCCTTCTCTACGCCTACAACCATAGAGATCTTGACTGGAAACCATACATCAACATGAATGGTGTAAATCCAGTTGTTGCATGTTTGAACTGCTAGAAGCAAATTCCAAAATGGGTAAGTACTTTTCCTAGTTATATTGCTTCTTTCTTACATAAGAACGCAACAAGGATTTGGTTAATCCTTTTGGTTTGACCATCAGACTTCGAATGATTTGATGTACTCATGCTCGGAGTAGTATCCAACTTTTTGAAGACTTCCCTCAAAAAATGACTATTGAACTTCCTATCTCTATCTGATACTATATCTGCGGGCATGGAGTTATACGAATTGGCGAGCAAGTATTTTCGAGCAAAAAAATAACCGAGCAAGGTTTGATTTTTCAATCGGCTCAAGGCAAAGAGGGCTCCCCCATATAGCCCCATTACTTTGGAGGACACAAGAATTTTAAAGGACCCAATTGCAATTAGTGTGCACGCCCCATATCCCCATGCGTAAAGAGTCTACTCCATGCGAGACTGTAGTGCGAAACTGTAGTAGTACACAAAATGATATTGAATAGTATGAAGAGGATGACTAGGTAATCAGGTATCATGCATTTTTGAGATTGAAAATGACACAATATTATCTCTGTGTGTTGTGTGTGTGTGTTCGATAGAGTGGCGAGCACTACAAGAGGTTGTGTGGTCTTGTGACGCTGTTAGCGACGGAAATACACTGGGTTTTTATAACCCCCGGCGTTGCTAAAACCGTCGCTACGAGCGTCGCTACGAGCGTCGCTACGAGAGCGTCGCTATATGCGTCGCTATATAGCGACGCTCATAGTGACGGTTATAGCGACGTTTACACAGAAGACTATAGCGACGCTCATAGCGATGCTACAGAGCCATAAATAGCGACGGTTATAGCGACGCTCGAGAGAATTTTTTTTTGGTGACAGGGCATTGAATGCCCTGCTACCCATCAACCATATTGTACTTGATTCACTTTTTAAAAAAAGTGCAAGGGTAGATAATATACCCAAAATAGTCACCCACAAGACGCATTGTTTGCAAAATTGACAAGCGTAAAATTGACAATTGTACACATCATAGGCAAAATGAATTGATTGGCAAATGTAATAATGACAATTGTACAACATCATAGGCATAAAGAGTTGATTGGCAAAAGGAACTGCGGTGACAAATGTAATAATATACATGGTTCAAAAAGACGTATAAAATCCGTCTCATGATACATAAGCTATGAGAAACCCTAAACTAATGCTATCTAGCTACGGCTAAATTGACGTCGTCTAGTCAGACGTCTCATCGCGTCCAAGCGATGTATCTGTCGGATTCTGCAAAAAAAGACAATAAGACAGATTTCAGTAAGTATAAACATATAACGACATTTATAAAACAATACCATGCCGCCGCGAGAACTGAGAATGTCCATCAGGGCATTTAAGCCCTTCCTGCCTGCGTACTCGCGCTCATACGGTGTGGGATCACGTCCTGTCATCGACCACTGTCAAAACATACAAAGATTTCATTATGTTAGAATTAAAAAACTCATAAACCCTAAACTATCGAACATAAAGAGCAATGCGAAAACACTTACAAAATCGGCCTCAAATGATGCCCATCCACCGCTCCCCAAGTGGTGCGAGCTCCCTGCCTCTACTCGCGCTCTGGCTGCATCCTTTTGTTGCTTCCACTTGTCGGGATTCTCGCGCGCTGCTTTCTTCGCATTCTTCCAATCTTCTTTGGCCAGCCAATCTGGCATGTTCCACCCATTCTTGATTGCTTTTTGCACTTCGGAATGCTTGTGTTTGCAGTATTCGCGCATTCGAATCTTCATCAGGTCTTCATTGAAGCGCTGATCCCGTGTTGGAACGGGAAACTCATCATGAAGTATGCTGATGACTCTGTTTTTTAAATCACTTGGTACTTCACTCCATTTGTTTAGTATGTAGTGTCTAAACAGCTGAGAGCAAAGACCACGCATGTGCGAGATCACCTTCTTGCCGTCATCATCCATGATGATGCCGCCGCTGAAGTCGACGGAGTAAGGCAAGCCCTCTGGCCGGTGACGCGTGAACCTGGGTGTCCTGGCAGGGGTCTCTAGCGGCGTGTCGATGGGGGTACGGACGTCAGGTGTCTCCACCGGCGTCTGGGCCCCGAAGCAAGGAGTGTCGAGTGGCGTGGCTCCTGGCAGAGTAGGTAGAGGTGTGTAGCTGTTAGGAACAGTCAGCCGCGCAAAACCTGGCGTAGATGGCGACGCTGCGGCTGGTGTGGGGGCGGGCAAAGAAGGGGAGGGTAAAGAGCCTCGTCGAACACAAGGCGGTGTGGAGGCATCGGCGGCGGAATCCCCACAACAACCGCCACCGCCACCACTAGAGCGCTGGTGTCTAGACGAGTGTGAAGATCGTCTCGTCGACGCCGAAACTTCGGAGCGCGCCGAATGCTCCGAAAGAGAGGGAGATGCGGATGGAGTAGTAACGCACGATGATGCGCCAGAGCGATGACGCTTCACGTACCACTGTCTCTGCTGCGGTGACAAAGAAGAAAGAAACTCCTCATCATCCATACCTGCATTAAACACACGAATATTTAAACTTAATATTGAATGAATAGAGTAGACAATGACGCAAAGACCATTAAATACAATGACGTAATGACGCATATAAATACAATGACGCAATGAATTGAGTGATAGAAGAGGCAAGTCGAAAACTTAGAATTTTCAATCAAAAGATGTGAGCGCGAGTAGAAAAGAGCGTTATACACCATGGAAGGTACTTAGAGAGCCAGAGCTTTTACAACACGGAGCAAAATTGTTCAAATATAATATTTGTGGCTTTAAGAGATCTCTCTCTCATCCTCGCATAACTCAGCATAACTTCCTATATCTATATAGAGCTCTCCGTTTAAACACATATCCTCTGTTTCATTTTGTAGCTCCTCTGCATGCACCCCATATAGAGTAGTAGCATCTTGATGCTCGTCTGGCACCACCGCAGCGGCTTCTGATTGAGCATCTTCTCTGATCTCCTCCATTGATGCCGTTGTGATTGGCACATGGTAGCCTTCATACGTCCTTGCACTACGAGGGGCTACCTCTATGACGTACCACCAGTTTGATGTAGACTTTGTAGGATGAAATATTACCTGCCAGAGCCACATAACTTACATGAGAGCTTTCAAGCACATAACTTGTAAAAGGGGGATGTTAACTATTTACATACTTACTTGTTCACAATGCTCTGGTAGTACGAAAGTGTCTCTTAGGTCAGTCCATTTCTTAGTAGAATCCACCTCAAGAAAACCAGACTCTCCTCTACGCACAGTAGCGTTGCGACCCTCCATGATTATCTTGAACCATTGCACGTCGAACAAGTCGACAAAAAATCCTCTGTAATCGATCCTCAAAATCTCTTGCAGCGTGCCGAAGTAAGTGAGTTCCGCCACCACAGGATCTGCATCAGAGGAACGTCGTCGACTGGACTGTTCAAATTTTGCCATGATTCCACAATCTTGAGTAAAACGCTTTTTGTCGATCCGTTCCACCCTAAAATGTCGACCTTTACACCATGCTGCTGTGTATGACTTATACTACAACAAACAAAGATTATGAGTGGCCGTTCAAGCGTTTAGAAATAAAGTCACTAGCATGTCGTACATTGCAAACTTACCTTGGTCGCACAACCCCGAGAGTACTCCCACTCTTCCTCAGTCACTTCGTCACCGCATTGTTGTGCGCTTTTCAATTGGTTGTGCAACCATCTTAAGCTCATGAAGGTTGGTAGGCTCTCCAGACCCGTCGGATAGTGCATTGGTGGTCGTCTTCCCCGTCTCCACTCGATTCGTGCCCTTTGTCGCTCTTGCTTTGCATCCTCATATTGTGAAATCCACTTTTGCATCACTGGATTGTGAAGCATGCAAAATCGGTTGATTTTAGCCTCTAGATCTTCCGTCATCTTCTTCTCAACACCGAGATTGCACATGACAATCCCAGATATGCGCTCATCATCTATGGTTCGCCATAGCGTGTCCCGGGCTTTATCAAATCCGTCTAGCCACTCTCCAATGTACACTAGGGACTCTGATACCAACCAACCTTCTGCCATGCTACCCTCCGGACGTGCCTTTTGACGCACATATCCCTTAAGCATTTTCATGAAACGTTCTAAGAAGAACATCCATCTGGAATGAACTGTGCCAGCTATTTCCACCTCATCAACTATGTGAACAAGAAGATGCACCTGAATGGTTAGCATGGTAGTAGGAAAATGTTTCTCAAACATGCACACAAGCTCCGCAGCATTTAGTTTGGCGAATGGTATGGAGTAAATGGCGAATGGTATGGAGTCTATGTTGATCTCGTTTTGTGAGATCCATTGCACCAGCTTTGCAAGTTTGTAGATTGTGTTACGGATGTCGAGAGACAAACATCCCTCAATGGCAACCGATAAAATAAACTGTAAAGTATGTGCAGCAATGATATTAAAGTCCACATTTTATGCAATGATATTAAAGTCCACTATGAACGTACCTGACACATTTTATGCCAATCGTGTGACTTCAAACCGGTAAGCTTTCCGTCTTTAGTAAAACACGTTCGGAGCGAGTGCATTACGCCAGTGGGGGTCTGCAAGGATCGAATGGTCTCTTTTACTTTGCGTTCTTGGGCTCCTGTGAAAATCCATGGTGCTTTAGGGAGTTTTATCGATCCATCAGACGCTGTTTGCGGCCAATATTTCTCCATACGATCCACATTTCTAAGGTCAACTCTGGCTCCCAAAGTATCTTTCTTGCCGGTCAGATGGTCCCATAGTAGATTACCCACATTCTTGAATATGTGCATTGGATCGAGCAAGTGATTGATCATGAGTCGGGGCCAGTATGGTAACTCGTACCATAGAGATAGTCTCTTCATCCCTGGAGGCAATCCGTCATCGCACATCCCCTTCTGCTCTAACCATGCTTGTGCAGACATCCTTGGTGGCTCTCTTCCCAAAAAGCCGTCGCGTAACACATGATTCTCTGGAAGATACGCTTGATGACCTTCGTAGATTTGCTTCTTCAGTGAGGACCCCCTACGTGCATTCAGTCTAGGTCCACATGTGACACATGCTCTGTATCCGCTTGTTTGAAGCCCTGCATGTATACACATGATAATAGATCAACTATGGGAAAAAACAAGATTTACAGTGTCTGAGTGGGGAGTGTCAATAGATCACCTGAGCATTCTATTAGCCCGGGATAGTCATGCATGGTCCACATTAGAATGCCTCTGATCAAAGAATTCCGTCGTCCTGTGTGTCGGCTCATATCCACCACCTCTATGCCAATCCACAATTGTTGTAGCTCTTCCAATAGTGGACGAAGATACACATCCATATTCTCCACTTTATATCGCCCTGGCACAATCAAGCTTAGCCATAGGTGCCCCTTCTTCGTAGTCAACCACGGGGGAATGTTGTAGTTGACGATGACAATGGGCCATACACTGTAAGATGTTGATCTTTGACCAAATGGATTTACGCCATCCATAGCCAGGCCTAAGCGCAAATTTCGAGCTTCCCTGGCAAAATCCGACCATGTTCCATCTATATGTTTCCAGGCTGCGCAATCTGCAGGAATTCGTAGCACACCATCCGAAGATTTATTCTCCTCATGCCATGATGCTAGGGCGGCCATGGACTTACATTCGAAGAAATGCTTGATGCGAGGAAGCAGAGGAAAATGTCGCAAAACCTTTTGTGGAATTTTTGTCCCGTGGAGATCTACTCGATATCTTTCGGAATCACATTTCGGACACTTCTCCATGTCTATGTATTCCCCTCTGAAAAGAATGCAGTCATTAGGACAAGCGTGGATAGGATTGTAATCCATCCCCAAGTTTCGCAAAATCTTTCTTGCTTCATCTCGGGAATCTGGCATCACATTGTCAGCTGGTAGTATGTGCTCTTTAAGCAATCTACACAACATAAAAATACGATATAGTCGTGTAAAAATCTATCAGATCATTATACATTTAGAGTTTTATTAAAGTAAACTAATTGTAATAGATCACCTGAAAAGTGTTGTGACGCTAGTGTCACTCCATCCAAACTTTGCCTGCATGTTGAGAAGAACAAGGAGTGCTTTCAATCTAGACATACGTGCTCCATTATACAATGGCGTATCGGCTTCACTTTTCATATCATCATAGATAAGCCTTTCTGAATCCATGATCGTCTCGATCATTTCATCAATCTCGGGCTCAAACATTGCCTCGTTGGGAATGTGCTCTGCATGATCATCCCCCGAGCTGTCAGAGGCTACATCTTGTGGCCTCACATATGCTGCTTGACCAAAGCGCCTGCGAACACGTCTATTGGGTTGCAAGATTGCTGCTTGTTGGCCAGCGTCAGAGTCCGACGAGTTATAATTGGCAACAACTCGATCTATAATAGATGGATCGAACTCGCCAAATTCGCGAACGTGCTGCAAAGAAACACGTCTTGTCCGTCGCACAGCATGCTTGCATTGATTACAAGGACATAAGACCCTTGTTGATAGATAGGTGTTTCGGTTGGACGGTCCCACATCCTCGTCACTACTCATAATGAGGATAAAAATCTTATAACCTGGACAACAAATTTAATATTCTATTGGCATTCTTCGTCTTATCTCTCTCCTCTCTCTCTCTCTCTCTCTCTCTCTCTCTCTCTCTCTCTCTCTTTACCTCACATTCTCTAGTCATGTCCAATCCCCGCACACCTCGGTCTAGAGGTGCACGGAGATCAGAACCACCGGGTTATAATCTCGTCTTTATTGGTCAATACCTATATTTGTGGGTACAAGAAATCTACAGACCCATGTCTACATGATACTACATGTAGTGGACAAAACCCCTTTGCCTCTTCTCTAGCTGTAGCACTTCACAGCATCTTAACATCTTTTCACAGTAGATCTTTTCACTGTTCGTCTAACTCTAAACCCTAAACCGTAAGTAATTCTTGTGTGGACTCGATCTAACGTAAATAAGCGTAAATCGAACTAAAAATAAACCTAAATCTAATTTAACGTAAGTCTACATCTAACCTAATCTTTAACGTCTTTTGGGATAGTTTCCTACGATGTTAAAACTCTCTTCTTCTTGTGTGTGTGTGTGTGTGTGTGTGTGTGTGTGTGTGTGTGTGGGTAAACCTAAATAAACCTAAGTCTAATCTAATATAACATAAATCTAAATCTAACGTAAATTATGTTATATTAAAAACAAAGAACTAAACTAACAGGGATTATAAGAACCTTAAAACTGATTTAACACATAATTTTTCACATAACTCGGCAAGAGTTGGCATTCTCATCACTAAAGATGTGAGACTTAACTTCCGGCGGTGACGCTGCCTCATCTCCATCCACATCTGACGACAGCAATTGGCCCTTTAGACCGTTCTTGCTCTTGTTACTAACTTTGAAGTTGCTGTTGAATGACTAGAGGTTGTCTAGATGGTCATTGTGTCGGGGATGTAGTGACTCTTGCCGCCCTGAAGATCCACCTTCTTCCCTATCTTCTGAAGACATTTCACCAGTACTTTTGGATCGACGGAGCCCACCATGAGTGAAGGCAACAATACCCTATATTCCATTGAGGGCTTTCTTCACCCGCTTCATGCAGGCATCGCAGTCTATGGAGACCTAAATCTAATCTAATATAACGTAAATCTAAATCTAGCGTAAATAAACGTAAATCTAATTAAAAATAAACCTAAATCTAATCTAATTTAACTTAAATAAACCTAAATCTAATTTAACGTAAGTCTACATCTAACCTAATCTTTAACGTCTTTTAGGATAGTTTCCTACGACGTTATAACTCTCTTCTTCTTGTGTGTGTGCGCGTGTGTGGATGTGTGTGCCAATAAAAAGAGATAAATGGTATAACCATTCTATCACCCATGCCAAGTATGATAGATTGGTTATGCCATTTCCCTCTTGAATAATAGGTCTTGAGTTCAACTCCTCGTCGGCTAGATCTTTAGGTCTTTTAATTTTAATTAGTTTCCTACGACGTTAAATTAGTTTCTCTCTCTTTCTCTCTCAATGTGTGTGCGTTTTTTTGGATCGTATGCATGTTTTCTCTCTCTTTTCCTCTCTCAATGTGTGCGTTTTTTGTTTATGCATGTTCTCTCTCTCTTTTCCTCTCTCAATGCGTGCGTTTTTTGTTTATGCATGCTCTCTCTCTCTTTTCCTCTCTCAATGTGTGTGTGCATTCTTTGTTTATGTATGTGTGTGTGCGTTTTTGTTTATGTTTGTACTCTCTCTCTCTCTCTCTCTCTCTCTCTCTCTCAAAAACACTATGTGTGTGTGTATGTGTGTGTGAGAGAGAGAGAGAGAGGGAGAGAGAAAGAGGGGAAGGGAACATGAGAGTGAGGAGAGGGAAGGAGCATACCTGGCTCTCCTTCCTCTCCTCGTGTGTGTGTGTGTGTGTGTGTTTGGAGAAGAAAAAGAGAGAGAGAGAGAGAGAGAGAGAGAGAGAGAGAGGGAGGGAGAGCGTTACCTGCTCCTTGCTTGAGGGCGCCGAAAAACTCAGATCTGAGATCTGAGTTTTTGGGCGCGCTCTGTTATTTTTTTAGCCCAGTCGGCGTCGCTATGAGCGTCGCTATAAGCGTCGCAAATTTCCAAAGAAATTTGTGACGCTCATAGCGACGCCGGGATTTTTTTTTTGAGCGTCGCTAATATGAATAGCCTCTTGTAGTGGAGGTGAGGAGGACTGAGGGAGGCGAAGGGAAGAGCCAAGCACAAGGGGGGAAAGGGGGCAACCTGGAGCAGACGGGGAGGGTTGAGGGAGGACAAGGCAAGTGCAAGGGGGGAGGGTCGATCTCTGACGCGGAAAGGAAAGGAGGGAGGGAATATCTCGAGGGTATCTGGTTGTTAAGAGAATTTATATATAGTAATGCCAGTATGTAGTATTGGGTGCATTCTAACATTCTATTAATTAGCACGACAGATTCCAAACGAATCTTTCCAATACAGAAGTAAAATGATGCTCTGTCACCTTGTTGTCTGCGCAGGCTTGGTCCTGCAAGCCAGCTCCCACCATCGCCTAGCAGCTCGCTCGCCATAGCCTGCCACACAGATTCGCTTCCTGCCTGTCCCTCTCCCGCCTTTACATGCATCACGGTCCCACTCCTGTCGTGATGATCACAAGCCTCCGCACCCCCTTGTCTTTGGTGGCTCCTCTCTCGATGCAGGAGAGCAGGGATAGTTGCTGGACGTCATGGTGCAGGAGGACCTTCGCCTTGGCTTGATCCTCTGCTCACCATCGATCCCATGCAACTGCTCACCCAATTCGTCCACTACCATTAAATTGAAAAGAAATCACACACACACACACACACACTCAGACACACACATGCTTGCCATCCTTGCACAATTACAACACCTCCACATCCCCCCCCCCCCCCCCTTCTTCCGCCGCTGCTCGCAGCGCATCGTTGTTTGCAGGCTCTTGCCTTCATCATCGCTTGCAATTGTTCTTGCTGCAATATCCCATTCCCACGCATGCTCATCCACGCCAGTAGCTGCACGAAAACTGCATCTCTCCCTACGTTTGCCCACAAGGCAGCACACCCTTCCCGCATATGGCAGTAATGGGGCTTGCTGTTTAAAAAAAAAATTTGACCCTCCCCTCCTTGGTCTGCTGCTGCAACCAGTCGGCGCTTGGTTACTGTCATGCCAACTGAGTTAGAGATATTTTTCCAGACAAGCACGGGCGAGTGTGTGGTACAATCTTCTTTTCATTCTCTCTCTCTCTCTCTCATCAGGTGGTTGCGAGTTTTTTTCATTTGCTCGACAACAAATAGGTTTCCCTTTGTCTCTCTCATGATATGGTTAGTTCTCTACCATGCATTGGTGAGCTCAACTCTGTTTGGACATGAGTATATGTGGGTGCCAGGTTTATGTTGTGCAAGATGGATAAGCGGGGCAAGTACGAGGAGTTGAAGGTAGGCATGGAGGACAACTGGCACAGACAAGGTGCTACAGATGGGGTAAAGCATGATGTTGCAGATAGGCCTCAAGGTCACATGAAAGACTACTCTAGGTGGGTGTGAAGCATGGAGCAAGCACGGCTACCAATGGGCATAGTGCAATAGGAAGGAGTCAGAGACATGTGCGCAAGAGTGCAAAGGAGCATGTAGACGAAGATGAAGACGGGTGTGAGGAGCCAAATTTGAGCAAGAATCTCTGAAGATTCCTACTTGTGAAAGGAAGATAGAGCAAGTGGGCTACATACAATCTCTCTCTCTCTCTCTCTCTCTCTCTCTCTCTCTCTCTCTCTCTCTCTCTCTCTCAGGTGATTTGGGCAGTTTTTGAAGCCAAAGGGCGTCTGACTCCAGGTAGGTAGCAATTCATTGAAGGCGGACATGCAAGGAGAGGTGTGGAGTCATGATGAGGCCGATGGGAACACCCTACAGGTGATGAGGTCGTGGTGAGCAAATGGGGGCAAGTGAGACATATTGTATTTTTGTGTGTGACCATGATGAGGGGTTTGGAGCATCCTGCAACTGAAGGGAATGCAATGGATGCGGAGCCTTGAGGAGGTGGCGTTATGTCATGTGGGTCATGTGATGAGGGGCATGGGAACACCTTGCATGCCACAATGTTGAGGCTTCACAAAAGGAGGAGGAGGGAATCCCAAAAAGATTCGTATTAATACAAGGTGGGTGGACCGAGTAGTAGGGTCATGCGAGTAGGGGTTATCGGTTGTAAAAAATTTCCAAAAATGAGGCGAATCAAATGAGATCCCTTTCGTACGGGCTAATGGCAGGTGGCGGGCATCGCAACAGGCACAGAGAGGGAGCGAATGAGCATGTGCAGACGATGCAACATGCACATGGCATGCAGGTAGAGCTAGAGGGCGAGACGGACGTAGGAGTAGTAACGTGCAAAGATTTAGGAAGTTTTCTTTTATTAACGGGGTTACGTGCAAGGCAAGATTACATGCTTGGTGTGTTGGTTATAGAGATTGATCATTTACGATTACTGTCTTGTTTGTCTGAGTTCGATTTCTTTGATTGCCTTTTTAAAGGGTGGAGGAAATCAATCCAAGGTTGTGACCCAGGGATGAGATTTGGGGGCATCTGTTGAACAAATCAATAAATGTACCAAGCTGTCAGTAGAGTAGGGTTAGTTCTTTTAAAAAAAATGTCAAGCAAACTAGGGAGCTGTTGTAGTAGGCGGTGCCATAGGCAGATAAAATGGCACATGGAATGGTTTGTGACCGAAGATCATTTAATTGTGCACCTGTTGGGCAAACGATGGCGATGTGCCGGCGTGAGGTTCAGGTATTGAAGGTGGACAATAGTACAACCATCGCAATGTGACGGCGAGTAGTAGTGCAAGGGATTTTTTAATTCCATGATTGAAGGGATTGGGGCAATGGATTGTCGCCACGGATCTTGGCATGTAGAAGAAATAACTTTGCTCCTGCGATGTTCGTTCTTGTTCTGCAAAGGATCTAGTAGGCTTTGAAAGCTTTAAATGACAATATGTGAGTCAAGATTAAAAGATTCTTTCAATCTTGGCCTGGATATCCTAGGAGCTTGGGTGTTTTTAGCAGTCAAAGCACTCATTGCATATGAGATTTTAAGAAATTGTTGATTCATGACTTTACCTCACCATCCAGTAGGGATGCAAATGCACCTGAGACGTGGGCCTTTCCTGTGAAGAAGAACATGCATTTGGTTATGGGTCCAATCGCTTCTGTTTAATGATTGCTATAGACTTGTCAGACAAGAAATAGTGCTCACGGAAAGTGGTTTCAGAAGCAAAATGATCAAATCAAGCATCCTTTTGAAGGTTCCTACAAGGTACCTCTTCAAGATTTATTTTATACTTGAATTTGCAATTAGGAGGTCTTGGAGAATTAGGAGGCATCTTAGAAGCCAATGTTGCACAAGTTTCTAGAGAACTTAAGAGAGATAAGAATTTTTGGTAATTAGTAAACTAGAGCTTGCCAAAACCCTTTTACTGCCTCTTCTCAAAATATCTTGCCACTTCGCTTTTGTCTTGGACTCCTCCCAAGTAAAATATTGTATAAGACCTCATGCATGTCAAAGGCTATGTTCACAAATCTAGAAGACAACAATTAGTTCTTAAAAGGCTAGGTAGATCTATGACAGATAGACATGTTAACCTATTTTTGAGAGGAAGTATGCCACATGGGATTGATTTATCTATGTTTCGAGTATGAAGAGATTGCTTATGTCTCAAATACTCCATTTTCATAATGGTTCTAAAATCTCATTTTTGGTCGATTAAGTGTCACATTTGTGGTAGTGAAAGTAATGTGCATGACATTATTTTTTTCTTTCTCCATTGTTGCTCTTGTATCAATTTGCTCGAATTTATCTTCGCTCGGTTTTTTTTGCTCGGTGATTAGAAATCCCCCGGGCATGCCATAGCTTGTAGAGGTTCTCTATAAAGAGTTTTGCCAACTCTGGACTTTTAATGTTTTCTTTGTGGCAATAAACTTTTTCATTTTGGTTAACTTGTCCACTACCACCCACATTGAGTCATTTCCTTGACTAGTCTTGGGTAAACTGGTATGAAATCCATGGAAATGCTTTTCTATTTCCCTTGAGGAATCTCTAAAGTATGTAGTCCCCCAACCTTGAGATGCTCGTGTTTATGGACGCGACACTTATTATATTTCAACACATAAGTCAAGACGTCCTTAAACAAACTAGGCAATAAATTTGCCTTTTGACTAGTAAGACCATATTAGGTAAAGTGGGAAAATCCCAATTCCCAGGTTGGACAACTTTCAATATATCATGTATAAAATATAGAGATTTTGTCAAAAATTTGAGTTTTCTTAAGGTCTCATTCCACTTTATGCACATACAATACACAATGAAAACAACTAAAATATCATGGTTTCAATCAATTGGATTATTAGGAGAGGAGTATATTGCATCCATTATCGTTGTCTATGTTCTAATGTCCTACCTACAACTTATCTCAACATGGAGAGCTTGGTTTCTAGGTCCACCACTTGTCCAAGTTAATGTAAAAGTGACTCAAGGTTCACAACTTGTGAAAGCAAGGATCCATTGAGGAATACAATCCACTTGGCTATTTTTCCTTAATTTATTGCATGTGACATTTAAGCAAGGTCCACTTCTAATCTATAACTTCTTAATTTGAGGCATGGGGCATACATAAAATATGTAGCATATGCTCTATTGCCTCATAGGAAGGTTGGTTTCAAGGTGCACTTATCCATGCTAGCCTATCTTGGAGAAATGATGGAGCTTGCTTCTCTCCTTGTTTCAATGGAGACTAGCTTGGACAAGTGGTGGACCTTTGCTTCTCTCTATGTTTCAATAGAGTTAGCTTGGACAAGTGGTGATCTTGGAACAAAACCCCCATGTAAAACATATCATGGGTATTCCAAGTGATTAGAAAGATTACCATTTAAGATATAACCTTATAGGTTGGACAACTAGATCTTGGCTTGGAGAAATGGTGGACCTTTGATTCTCTCCATGTTTCAATGGAGTCTATCTTGGAGAAATGGTGGAGCTTGCTTCTGTCCATGTTTCAATGGAGCCTAGCTTGAACAGTTGGTGGACCTTTGCTTCTCTCTATGTTTCAATAGAGTTAGCTTAGACACGTGGTGGATCTTCAAAATAAACCAACTACTATCAATGTTGCCTAGCTTGGACAAGTGGTGGAGTGTTTCTCTACTCCATGTTTCAATGGATCTTAGCTTGGACAAGTGTTGGACCTTAAAACAAAAACCCCATGTACAACATAGAATGGATTTTCTAGATTTCAATGGAGTCTAGCTTTAACAAATGGTGGAGCTTGTCTTCATCCATGTTTCAATGAAACTAGCTTGGACAAGTGGTGGACCTTGTAACAAACCCTCCCATGTACAACATATCATTGGTTTTCTAAGTGATGGGAAGGAATACCATTCAAGATATAAACTTATAGCTTGGATAAGTAGTTGACTTTAAAACCAAATTCATCATAATACAATGAAATACAGGTCAGCCAATTCCTAAATCTTGAGACCAAACCTCCCATGCTATTAGAGATAATATATTGGATAAGTGGTGGACCTTCTATTATTTTCCCATGCCTAGTTTAGACAACCGGTACACTTCGCAGCTATAAAGGTTGGACGAGTTGTGGAGCCTTGTTTCTATCCATGTTTTAATGGATCCTAGCTTGGACAAGTGGTGGACCTTGGAAAAAAGCTTCCATGTACAACATATATGAGGTTTTCCATGTTTTAATGGAACCTATCTTGGACAAATGGTGAAGCTTTCTTCTCTCCATGTTGATTTTGGAACTACCTTAGACAAGTGGTGGAGCTTTTCTTTTCTACTCTTCATAATACAATGAAGTATATGTTGGTTACATGGTGAATCTTAAGGCCAAACCTCCCATTTTACTAGAGATGATAGGTTGGACAAGTGGATCAACCTTCTATCATTTCTCCATGACTATATTGGACAATTAGTAGACATAACATCTCTCTATGTTGTCTAGAGATGAGCTTGGACAAGTGATGGACCCTGCTTCTCTCTCCCCTTGGTTTACTAGTTTGAAGACTCAGTATATATACTTTCTTAGATCTAGCTTGAACAAGTGGTGGACCTTGCATCCACAATCTTAATTCAGTATAAAAAAGTATATGAAAAAATAACATAGGAATCTTGGTTTGAAGGTCAAGCAATTAGGTTCCAAATGCACATAATAATATATTTTCCACCCATATTAAAAGAAAGTTAAATATGCACATAATAATATATTTTCCAAATGCACATAATAATATATTTTCCACCCATATTAAAAGAAAGTTAAATATGTTATTACCAAATTGACAAAGGTAACGTCCAAGAATTATATCTTTCCATCTTGTCAGATCTAAATCTTCATCAAGGCGACATGCATGTATACATCAACTTTCAAGCCATTCAAGAATACATGCACTTAGATTCCATAGTTTTGTTTTCAAAGTCTTTTAGGTTCTAAAACTCTTTCACATAAAGTATGTAATGACAAAATTCTTGAAGCAAACATTTGTGCCCAAGAAAAAGATCCCTCTCACATATTTAAAGTCCATGAATTCTCTGATCCACACTTACAAGTTTTATTTTGACATCAAACATCAATTCTTTCATAGTTCCAAATAAATGCAACCTCGATATGAATTGACAAAAAATGAATTTCTTTTACTATATGACCCAACATAGGCCCCAATCAAATAAAAAATGAGTCCCCAAAAATTTGGGTGCACTCTAGCAATACATCAGAGTCCCCTTACAATAGGATGCACTCCAATAGTACATTGAAGTCCCCTTAGAGTAGGGTGCACTCCATTCAAGTGTTCATAAAATTGACACACCTTTTATATAAAAAAAAAAGACTATATCAAATTATACAAATGTTGAAAGATACACACTAGAATAAAAAAAGCATCTTATAGCCATATTTATTCAATGCTTTCGTGTTGACAAGTACACACCAAGGACATAATTTGTCTCAGAATCACTATACTGATTTACAATTGTGTTATATGTATAGACTCTCTTATCTCTTGCATACAACCATCCTACCAACCATGGAATTATGGTTCTCTGCAAGAAGTTTTGAAGTTGCTCGGAAGTTTGCCTCCACATCTTTGGAAATATAAGATATGTCCCTGGCATGTTCCACATCACCCTATATGGAGTGTCATCAAAAATTAAGGTATTGTTTGCATCCAAATCCTCAAATATCTTCCAAATATCACTCAGATTTTTGTGATAAACCCTTGTAAATCCTAACATGATATTTGGATTTTGGCAATTTTTGTTACTCATAAACACCTTGAACTTGGTATACTGCTCAGGAAAACACTTTTGTGTGATGCGTTGCACCCTTGTTAAGTTATAGCAACTCCATATCCATAGCTCAAAGTATTCAGCACAAAAATCCAAAAAACTTTGTGCGTCTGGTCGCACCACATGATAAACTTCATCTTTGTCCTCCACAAGTCGCATGTGTTGAGCCCAAGATGGCATAGAATCTCCATGTTTCATTTCAACTGTCTTGAGAAGTAACCCCTCTAGATCCAAGATAAGTACTCTTTTGATGTCCTTGAAAGCAAGTGGTAGGTGATAAGGAGGTGATTCATTCCTTGGACAAGGTCTTGGAGGAGGTTGGATGGGTAATTCAATAGTTTTCTTCAATTTATGCCAGCATATAGCCAATCCATTTTTCTGTAATGGTTCTGAAATTAAAGAACAAGAACACTTAATGCAAACACAACAATAGACATGATTTTTACATTGTCTACCCTAAGGTTTTATTAGATACCAAAATCCATCTATGATCTACTCATTAATAGAAAGAAAGTCAAATTAAAATCCTGACTCTTTTTTATGCTACACTCTCTCTTAGTCTCAATACCATGGAGTTCAACTAGACTTAAGTCAACTAATAACTACTACTTGTTGTTAAAGGTATGCTTGAAGTGTATAAGGCTTAACCAATGCTCTAGTGTAGAATGGGTATTTAGGTCTCAAGGTCTACCACTTATCCAAGCAAAGATCCATTTAGATATGGAAACCCAATTTTTCTTAATATAATGATATAGAGTGGACAAGTGGTGAATCCTGAGACCAAGCCACTCATGCTACTAGGGATAATAGGTTGGACAAGTGGTGGACCTTGAATGTAAACCCCCCATGTACAAAGTATCAGGGGTTTTGGGTATTTCAATGGACTCTAGCATCTTGGAAACATGGTGGAGCTTACTTCTCTCCATGTTTCAATGGAGTCTATCTTGGATAAATGGTGGAGCATCATTCTCTCCATGTTTCAATGGAGCCTACCTTGGACAAGTGGTGCATGTTTGTTTCTCTCTATGTTTGAACAGATCTAGCTTGGACAAGTGGTGGACCTTGGAACAAAATCCCCATGTAAAACATATCATGGACATTACAAGTGGTGAGAAAAAATACCATTCAATATATAACCTTATAGGTTGGAAAAGTGGTGGACCTTAACACCCAATTATTATTAATATAATGACATAGAGTGGACAAGTGGTGAATCTTGCGACCAAACCTACTAGGAAAAGTACGTTGGACAAGTGGTGGACCTTGAATGCAAACCCCCCATGTACAAAATATTACTCATGCTACTAGGAATAATTTGGTATTAAGGTCCATGTTTCAATGGAGCCTAGCTTGGAAAAGTGGTGGACCTTTGTTTCTCTCTATGTTTCAATAGAATTTTCTTGGACAAGTGGTGAACCTTGGAACAAAACCCCCATGTAAAGCATGTCATGGGCATTACAAGTGGTGAGAAAAAATACCATTCAAGGTATAACCTTATAGGCTGGACAAGTGGTGGACCTTAGCACCCAATTCCTCTTATTATAATGACATATAGTGGAAAAGTGGTGAATTGTGAGACCAAACCTACTAGGGATAATAGGTTGGAGAAATGGTTGACCTTGAATGTAAATCACCCATGTACAAAATATCATGGGTTTTGCGTATTTCAATGGAGCCTAGCATCTTGGAGACATGGTGGAACTTACTTCTCTCCATGTTTTAATGGAGCCTATCTAGGAGAAATGGTGGAGGTTCCTTCTCTCCATGTTTCAATGGAGCCTAGCTTGGACAAGTCGTGGACCTTTGTTTCTCTCTATGTTTGAATATGGTTAGCTTGGACAAGTGGTGGATCTTGGAATGAAACTCCCATGTAAAACATATCATGGGCATTTCAAGTGGCGAGAAAGGATACCATTTAAGATATAACCTTATAGGTTGGACAAGTGGTGGACTTTAACACAATATAATGACATAGAGTGTACAAGTGGTGAATCTTGAAACCAAACCACTCATGCTACTAGGGATAATAGGTTAAACAAGTGGTGGGCCTTGAAATAAAACCCCCTAGAGTGTTTCAATGGATCCTAGCTTGGAAACATGGTAAAGCTTGCTTCTCTCCATGTTTCAATGCAGCCTATCTTGGATAAATGGTGCAGCATCATTCTCTCCATGTTTCAATGGAGCCTAGCTTGGACAAGTGGTGGACCTTTGTTTCTCTCTATGTTTAAATAGAGTTATCTTGGAAAAGTGGTGGACCTTGGAACAAAAACCCCATGTAAAACATATCATGGGCATTACAAGTGGTGAGAAAAAATACCATTCAATATATAACCTTATAGGTTGGACAAGTGGTGGACCTTAACACCCAATTATTCTTAATATAATGACATAGAGTGGATAAGTGGTGAAATTGGGACCAAACCTACTAGGGAAATAGGTTGGACAAGTGGTGGACCTTGAATGTAAACGCCCCATGTACAAAATATCACTCATGCTACTAGAAATAATTTGGTATTAAGGTCCATGTTTCAATGCAGCCTAGCTTGGAAAAGTGGTGGACCTTTGTTTCTCTCTATGTTTCAATAGATTTATCTTGGATAAGTGGTGTACCTTGGAACAAAACCCCCATGTAAATCATGTCATGGGCATTACAAGTGGTGAGAAAAAATACCATTCAAGCTATAACATTATAGGTTGGACAAGTGGTGGACCTTAACACCTAATTCCTCTTAATATAATGACATAGAGTGGACAAGTGGTGAATCATGAGACCAAACCTACTAGGGATAATAGGTTGGACAAGTGGTGAACCTTGAATGTAAACCCCCCATGTACAAAAAATTATGGGTATTGGGTATTTCAATGGAGCCTAGCAACTTGGAGACATGGTGGAGCTTATTTCTCTCCATGTTTCAATGGAGCCTATCTAGGAGAAACAGTGGAGGTTCCTTCTCTCCATGTTTCAATGAGCCTAGCTTGGACAAGTGGTGGACCTTTCTTTCTCTATATGTTTTAATAGAGTTAGCTTGGACAAGTGGTGGACCTTGGAATGAAACCCCCATGTAAAACATATCATGGGCATTTCAAGTGGTGAGAAAGGATACTATTTAAAATATAACCTTATAGGCTGGACAAGTGGTGGACTTTAACACATATTTCTTCTTAATATAATGACATAGAGTGTACAAGTGGTGAATCTTGAGACCAAACCACTCTTGCTACTAGGGATAATAGGTTGGACAAGTGGTGGACCTTGAATGTAAACCCCTCATGTACAAAATTATGGGTTTAGGGTATTTCAATGGAGCCTAGCTTGGAGACATGGTGGAGATTGCTTCTCTCAATGTTTCAATGGAACCTATCTTGGAGAAATGGTGGATCATCCTTCTCTCCATGTTTCAATGGAGCCTATCTTGGACAAGTGGTGGATGGAGTTAGCTTGGACAAGTGGTGGGTCTTGGAACAAAACCCCTTTGTAAAACATAGCATGGACATTACAAGTGATGAGGAAAAATATCATTCAAGATATAACCTTATAGGTTGGAAAAGTGGTGATGGACCTTGATAAGTGGTGAAGGATACCATTTAAGATATACCCTTATAGGTTGGACAAGTGGTGGACCTTAACACCCAGTTATTCTTAATATAATGACATAGAGTGGATAAGTGGTGAATCTTAAGACCAAATCACTCATGCTACTAGGTATAATACGTTAGAGAAGTGGTAGACCTTGAATGTAAACACCCCATGTACAAAATATCATGGTTTTAGGGTGTTTCAATGGAGCCTAGAATCTCGGAGACATGGTAGATCTTGATTCTTTCCATGTTTGAATGGCACCTATCTTGGAAAAATGATGGAGGTTACTTCTCTCCATACTTCAACGGAGCCTAGCTTTGACAAGTGGTGAACCTTTGCTTCTCTCTATGTTTGAATAGAGTTAGCTTGGACAAGTGGTGGACCTTTGCTTCTCTCTATGTTTGAATAGAGTTAGCTTGGACAAGTGGTGGACCTTGGAATGAAACCCCCGTGTAAAACATATCATGGGCATTTCAAGTGGTGAGAAAGGATACCATTTAAGATATAACCTTATAGGTTGGACAAGTGGTGGACCTTAATACATAGTTCTTCTTAATATAATGACATAGAGTGTACAAGTGGTGTATCTTGAGACCAAACCACTCGTGCTACTAGGGATCCTAGCTTGGACAAGTGGTGGACCTTGGAAAAAAGTCCCCCTGTACAACATAGATGAGTTTTTTCATGTTTTAATGGAAGAGAGATTCGACAAATGGTGGAGCTTGCTTATCTCCATGTGGATTTTAGAACTAGCTTGGACAAGTGGTGGAGCTTTGCTTTTTTACTCTTCATAATACAATGATGTATAGGTTGGTTACATGGTGAATCTTAAGGCCAAACCTCCCATCTTACTAGAGATGATAGGTTGGACAAGTGGTCAACCTTCTATCATTTCTCCATGCCTATAATTAGACAATTAGTAGAACTAGCATCTTTCTATGTTGTCTAGAGCTGAGCTTGGACAAGTAGTGGACCTTGCTACTCTCTTCCCTTGGATTATTAGTTTGAAGACTCATTATATATACTTGCTTAGATCTATATAATTACTCATTAGTTAGGTTACAAGTGGGTATGTAATTTGTTAGCCTCAAGGGACTTTGAATATTGAATAGTAAGACCAAGTGCTGGTTTGAAGATCTTTTGCTTATCTAAACTAGACTCTAACTCAATAATAAGTTTCATAAGTTCCACGAATTGTCCTATCTAGGCTCCAAAAGAGTCTTAATTGGTTTGTGCTAGATTATAACTTCCTTGATGGGGTAGAATCCTAGAAAAATGAGGCACTATAAGTTTTACCTTAGCTCAAATGGATTTTTCACTTAAACTCGACTGCAATTTGGCTATCTAGTCTTTGTCTCGATGGAGTTTAACACTAGATACATAGTAGTGATATTTAAGCTTCATGTCTCTTCACTTGATCGAGATATGAGACCATACTTTCAAGGTCACCACTTGTCTTACCTAAAGACCAATGTGAGACATGGGAGCAAGAAAGCCATCCGATATTGTTTTAAGGACTATTACATAGGCAATCAATAACTTAAGTAAAGAAAAAAAACTTGGATCTTTCACAATTAATAACTTAAGTAAAGCCAAAAAGACTTGGATCTTTGACAGTTTTTTTCAAACTAAAAAAGCACAATCTCATGCTAACAAAACTATAAATCACAATTGAAAGGTTTGAACAAGAAAAAGATCAACAATCTTAATAAGAAGGATACTTTTCATTTCATTTGATGATTACAAACTAAAATAAAGTCTCTCAAGAAATTGATAAACAAAAAATGTAGGTGACTGCTTCATTATTTTGAGCAAAAATATCAAAATCTCTATTGATTGAGCTCCATCTAGTAGTATCCTTTGTAAGATCCTGCAAGAAGGAATAAAAAGAAAGATTTGTTAGATACCATGCACATGAGTGTTCAAGCATGTGTATCAAGAATATATGACATGTCACTAGTACCTTAGGGTTGCTTTCTATCCAGCCTTAGAAGATTGTTCTCAGCTTTCACCTTATTTATATAAGCCTTTGCTGTGGTTGCCTTCAAAACTCCTTTTGTGTTACAACCCAATTGCCTAGCTAAAGTGGTCAATTGTGACGCCTTCATGCTTTCAATGGGTGTACGCTCCTTTGCCAAGATCTCTTGTATTTGGGCTCTTCTCATTTCATTGCGGTGGCTTGTGTCACTTGCATCTTCAATGATAGTTTCATCTCTGTCACCTTTTGCAGGTGGTATTCTTCTTGTAAAGAACACCTTAGCTGACCAAACATCATTTTTCTGCTTCCAATACTCCATGATTTGTTTGTATTCACTATCATTTGTCACTATAGGTTGTCCATAACGATTAGAAGCAATTAAATCACGCACATCCCTTCTCTCATCAAGCTGAATCAAGTATGGCAGTAGCTCCTCCAAGAGCATATTGTCAACCATCTTCTCAGCATCAAATTGTGGTGGAAAAATGCAATTGTTTGCTGGTGAAATACATCCCTTGTAAGGAGAGTCATCAATAAGCACTGTTCTTTGTGGATCACATTCAAACCCCATGGCAATTTTGGCTAGAGGCTTGAACATTGCCTCAACGTTTGGATTGTCGGGTCTAAACAATTTTTGAGTTTGAGCGGTGTAGCAAACATCTTGCGACCAAATTGCAAAGAAAGGCAATGTATCCTCAGCTAAGTTGTTTAGTGCTGCAAGGATTTGATACACATTATTCCTAGTAGCTGTCGACCAAATTGCAACATTAAACCTTTGTAAAATAGTCTTCAAGAATTGGATGCAACCTGGCCTGAGTATAATATATCTTTTTGAATCCATTTGCACTGAGTTGTGGTGTGAGGATGGTTGAGGGGAACGTTTCAACAATAGACCATTTAAATCCAATATAATTGTAAGCATGGATTTCTCAACATCTACGCTACATGACGTAGTACCAATTGGCAATAGCTCGTGAGTGGACTTTTCAGTCTCTTTTGATGTATGTTGCATTTTTGAAGCATCGATTTCTTGGTTCTCATTATTGGAAGCTTGCTCAAGTTGCACAACACTAGACTCTAGTATAGAAATATCATCCATCTTGGGCACTTTAGAAACCATAGAATCTATGGATTCTATAGTTGTTGACTGAACCATAGGAGCGTTATCCATCCCAGTTTGTGAATCTAAGAAAACACACACACAAATGGTATCTCAAAACCACTAGAATTTTATTCACCATATTTATATGTAGAACTCCTAGTAAGAAATTTATTTAAGGTAAAGTCGTTGTTAGAATCCTTGCAACCATTTTCAGCATTCGTACACCAAACACCACTTGTCTAAAATACAATCTACTAACTCAACATTTTCCATCCTACACTTTATTAAAGATGAGTACTTAAAGTGAAAACTAAAAGCCACCCTTGTTGAGGAAACATGGATACAAGGTCCACCAAATGTCCAACCTAGACTACAAGAAAATAATTAGAGATTTGGCTTAGATTTGGATTCAAAGGCCACCACTTATTCAAGTAAGATAACTCCACTTGTTTAAGACAGTAATGTTTGAAGCCCCACCACTTGTCCAACCTAGACATTGATTAAATTTTGGTAAGATTTATCACAAATCTAGAGTAGAATCAAGATTCTATGGCCAAGGTAGTCAAATATGTTAGACAACACACAAAGCATAAGAGCACTCTAGATTCTCGTTGAGCATAAACTAAACAATAATCAAATGTTATATTCACTTGAGATTTCATCCATGAAAAATGAAAATGATGCATGTACTTGAGATTTCCATCCATGTACAATACTTTACAATGTCAAGTAAAGTTATAGTCAGCAAACAACTCTTCTCCTGCTTCAACTTGACAAATAGTCTCAATGCATACATGGCCATATTCTTCTGACTTGATGTGTGAAGAGGTGCATTTATGCCAAGGTGGCAAATTTGGATCAAATGTATAGCGTACGTTGGGACAGACATTTGTACTGTGAGAACTATTTATATAGCCCGACACGTTTCCTTCTTCTACACAACCAATAATGTATGATTGATCTTCCTCTTCTTCTATGTTTGGATCCTCTAGAAGAGAATATTTATAAGCTCTTGGAAATATTTTGCATATCTTTTTCCAGTCTTGAAATCTATACTTATGCCCTCCATAGTTTAGAATAGTCAAACCACTTTCCAGGGTAGTATGCACAAATAGCCCATAACCAGCTCCTTCAATACATGAAAGTCGCACTTCAAAATCCACACCGTTAATATGGAAAATTACATCTTTGGGAATAGGAAAAGTTGGTGTCCCAAAAGGATCTTCATGCCAATCATAGTGTGAAATACATCTAGATTTTATATCACTTAACTCCTTTGTGTCTGCAAAAAGAAGAAAATATTATGCATAAAATAATGACAATATCAAAGAAAGATATCATTATTTTATAGTCCAATAGGTCCATTGTATGGAAGACTTAGAGTGCCTCTTACATGGTGCCTCCAAGGTTTCCAAAAAATAAAATCATTGGAAAAAAAAGGCCACTGTGTCTCCAATCTATTGCCCATTTGAAGCATAGAGAGAACCAAGGTCCACCACTTGTCCAAGCTAGACATGGAGCATTGACACAAGATCCAACACTTATCCAAGAACCCTATAGTATATGTGGTAACATGGGATGCATTGATGCAACAAAAGTAGTCTAGCCTCCTCATCCATCTCTTTTTTCTTGTAGCCTAGAGGGATTAGTTTCAAGGTCTATCACTAGTCAAAAACTACACATAGAACATTGATACAAGGTTCCACCACATGTGAAACCTATCATCTCTAGTAGCATGGATGGTTTGATATCAAGGTTCATCGCGTGTCCTACCTATACTCTATTGTAGCATATAGATTCTGGTTTGGTGGTACTACACTTGTCCAAACTTGGCTTGTTGTTGATATCTGGAGGTAATCAAGGGTCCTCCACTTGTCCAAGTTAGGCATATAAAACAATTGCAAGGTCCACCATGTGTACAACATATGATTGATTATAGCATGCATGGTCTTATTTCATGGGCAACCATCTTCTCTCCAACATGTGTCCAACCTCGGCTCCATTGAAGCATGGAGAGAAGCAAGGTCCACCACTTATCAAAGCTATTATTTTCTCCCAGTGCTTTCAAAACCCATAATACGTTGTACATGGGGGGGGGGGATTCTTGTTTCAAGGTCCACCCCTTGGCTAAGATTGGATCCATTGAAACATAAAGAGAAGCAAGCTCTACCATTTGTCCAAGCTAGGAGCCATTGAAACATGAAAACCCCATAATATGTTGTATACGAGGGGTGTTTTTCAAGGTCTACCACTTGTCTAAGCTATGGTCCATTGGAACATGGAGAGAAGCAAAGCTCCACCACTTTTCTAAGCTAGGATCCATTGAAACATGGAGAGAAGCAAGCTCCATTGTTTGTCTAAGCTAGGCTCCATTGGAACAAGGAGAAAACAAGCTCCACCACTTGCCTATTATTGCATAGAGATTCTGGTTTGAAGGTCCACCACTTGTCCAACCTTGCCTTCATGTATGGAGATAATCAAGAGTGCAATGCTTCTCTAAGCTAGGGACATAAAAGAGTTTCAAGGTCCACTACATATACGATCTATGATGGGTTGTAGCATGGGAGGTTTCATTTTAAGGTTGACCACTTCTCCAGCTCCGCTTGTCCAACCTCAGATCCATTGAAGAATGGAGAATAAAGGTGTACCAACTCTCCAAAATAGGCAGGACAATCTCTATAAAACCCATGAATTGTTAATATATGCTATGCTGTGGAGTTTTGTTTGAAGTTCCACTCCTTATCCAAGCTACAATCCATTGAAGCATGGAACTAAGTAAGATATATCTCTAGTCCAAGATAGGATCCATTGAAACATAGAGAGAATCAAGGTCCACCACTTGTCCAAGCTATGCATGGGTAATTGATATAAGGACCACTACGTTTTCACCTATACTATGCTCTATCATGGATGGTTTCATATCCCACCAATTTTCCAACCTATTTAGTAGGTTGTATTATGGGGGTTTGGTTTCAAGGTACTTCACTTGTCTGAGGTGGGTTCCATTGAACCATGGAGAGAAACTATGTCTACCACTTGTCCGAAATATGCTCCTTTAAAACATAAAAACAAGGTCCACCACTTGTCCAAGCTAAAGTTTCTCTCCATTGAAGCATGGAGAGAAACAAGGTCTACCACCTGTCCAAAATATGCTCCATTGAAACATAAAAGCAAGGTCCACCACTTGTCCAAGCTAATATAACAAATGGGTGTTGGTTACAAGGTGTACCACACTTGTCTAAACTAGTCTTCATGCAAGGTCTACCACATGTCCAAGCTATATGAGCTTGTTTTGAAGGTCTACCACACCTCTTGAAATTAGGATCCATGTAAGGTCCACCTTTTGTCAAGCTATGCATTTAATGAGTACTAAAACTAAGTAAATTGCAGTACTTAAATACCTTTCCAAGCTCATTAAGATTTTG
Source organism: Adiantum capillus-veneris (assembly GCF_014529385.1). NCBI lineage: Eukaryota > Viridiplantae > Streptophyta > Polypodiopsida > Polypodiales > Pteridaceae > Adiantum > Adiantum capillus-veneris. The sequence goes on along the minus strand of NC_140957.1, from coordinate 44,718,797 downwards.
GTCTCTAAGGCCGGCCACCACCACATGTCTAATCTATGCTCTAATTGATTACTTATGCTATTTCTCTCAAAGTCCAAACATAAGCTCCCTTCTAGCAAGGTTAGTTTAAATTTAGGCTCCAGCACCTGTCTAAGCTAGGTTCAATTTATGAAGCATCACCATTTAACCATGCTACGATCTAATGTATCATATCAAGGGGGTATTGATAAAAGGTCCAAAACTTATTGAGTTCAAGCTCTTAAGTAATTAAGTCTTTGTGAGTATTAAATGTTTTAGTTTTAGTCTACAGATCCACCATTCAAAAACTCAAGTAATTTACTATTTACATTCAAACCTTGAATGCTTGAGATAAAAAATACAAGCTCAATCAATACTATATAAAGCAAAATCTAACATTAAGAGTATCAAATCAGTAACAAGAAACACTAACATGCACAAGAAACTCAAAACATACGTGTCTCCATTTCCAAAAAGTCCTCCATTGACAGAGGATGGTGTTGTTGTTGTTCTTCTTCTCTTTGTGGAGAGCACTCCTCTGTAACAGGCACAATGTCGCCTGATTGCGAAGTGGATTGTTGAAGTCCAGCCCATTTTTCTATATCTTCATGAGACTTAACAAAGTCTAGCAGCATGGTCTCCATGCTTTTTGCCTCCTCCACACTATCAATTAAGCAGATGACTTCTTTTTTCTGTTGTATTCCTTCTTGTGCAACCAAGGAGCCATCACCAAAAACATCAACAAGCTTGCGGTCTTCAAAACAATATGTACGAATGTAGTGCTTGACCAAAGCTCTTTTTTTGGCCTCCAAATATTGCAAATCTGACATATCGTTATCTGCTACTTGAAGAAGAGAACAATCAATTGGCATGGGATGTTCCTCTGATCTTCTTCTCAGGTCTTCAAATGCATTGCCTTGTCCCAAGAAGGCAATAACTGTTAGGAATTGAATTGCTCCTTTGCAAGGAGCTGATGGAAAGTGATGCAATGCACCACAACAATGGTAGCTCAGATTATCTCCCATGGCGTGAAAGGCACATTGCAATTTTGTGAAGTTAGTGAAATCCACAAATGCAAGAAAGACAAATCCAGGATCTGTTGACCCTCCAGCAATAGCCAAGATCCCATCCAAAGCATTGTTAAATGTCTCCTCACTCCACTTCAAATTGCCTCCAACGTTTTTTGTCATATCTAAAACACATAAGCCAATAGGCACTTTATTATTGAAGTGGCGCATCAAGTAGAGATTGCCTTCCATTTGTAGGCTCACCACATAGATTGACCATGGCAAATCTCTAGGCTCAGTTTTCTCCTTTTGAAGGTGAATTGCCCATTGCATGTATTTTATTGCTCCATCTGGAAAAGCCATTTTCTTTGTTCCACGCGTCAAACTAGATCTGATCCATTCCTCGCATAGCATTAAAATTGTTTTATAAACAACATCATTGATGTTATACATTTTGACCACCTCCTCCCAGTCTTTACATGGTGAAGACTCATTCAAATTGTTGAAGCCTTCAAGAAGTGCATCTTGAATCAATTTGTCTTGCTTCAACTGCTTGATTCGATCATACATGTCAGTTGCATCACCATCCTTTGCACTCTTTGACAGTAAAATCTTCTCATCTCTAATCTCTTCTTGAATAGTCTTTACCTCTGATTCCTCAAGGCCACAAAGGTATCTAAATACAGTTGTTGGGGGTTTCTTATTCTCCTCTTCTAGATTTTCAATGATTTCTATCCAGCAATCATAAACTAAATCAGAGTAGGTGACCATGTGTGCCTGTTTAGCAATCCAACTTGCTGCTGCACTCATTCTTGCCAATCGAAGAAAACCTAAAAAGAAATAGAGAAATAATTAAACTATTGAGCAAGATTTGTTAATTAAACACTATCAAAAAGACAAAGAAAATAACTTACATCCCATCCGGCACGAGATGCATGTCCCTCTGCAATTCCACTTGCTGCCTTTGGTGGTCGTCCTGAGAAGATCCATTGACTCCGTAAATGTCTCAATATTTGGCTGTAAGGTTGCTTGACATACAATGCCTGAGCCTCCTCATTTGCAATGGCAGATATAGCAGTTGCAACAAATGGAGGAGCATTCACAACAATGCGAGCCTTTCTAAATTTATACACGCTAATCAGTCTTTCAAAGATCTCTTTGTTGTTTTGTTCATTGTGAAGCAAAACTTTTGCAGCATAGATTGAATGCTGCCCATCAAGAATCCAATAATGATAATCTTTAATTTTTTGCTCCTCTACCTCTTCTACTGCCAAAGGAGTCCCCTTCTTTGATTTTGCATTTCGAACAGGCATCAAATATGCACATGCTGCAGGCTTGGTCGTACTCCGTGAAAATCCAAATAACACACTTTCAGCGTGTTTTTTATCCATAATACGTGCATTATAGTGATCAGGAGCAAGCCAACAATTTTGAATAGGGATATCAAATTCCCTATATTGGAAAGGAAAATAATTTATGTACTTATTCATTCCACCTGTATCTTTTTCTTGTCCTTTCATGGCCTCAGCTTCTAAAACATCTGGATCCACAATTCTCATCTTTGACATTGAACCCTCTGTTGATGAGGATGCCAAAGATGCCTTGTCTACATCCAAAATGGAACTAGTTCGCTTAGCTTCTACTTTCTGCACTTTTGCTTGCTTCTTTGTGGATGGTGGTCGTGAAGCTTTCACCTTTTTTCGTTGTAGTGTGGCAATGATGGAGCTTTGAAGTTGATCTGCTGTGATATTTGGATTTGATTCTGCAAACTTCCATCCTCGAGAAAACATTGTCTCTTCTTTGTTTCTAGACATGCGCTCCAATGCATATGCTCCTGGAGATAGTTGAAATTCTAGATTCATTGGAACTAGAATGTCAATGCATTCCACCTCTGGATGACTATCAACTACAGAGACAGATGCTTCCACAACTTGTCCAACATCTTCAAACAAGCTGTCATTCTCCTTTTTGGCAATAAATAGATGCACCTTATGAAATTGTGCACCCTCTATACCATGTATGTCCAAATACCATTTCCTAAGATCATTGCAAGTATAGTCAACTGAGACAGCAACCCTTGCAACCTGTTTTTTTGGAGCCATCTTTCCTGAAACAAAAAAAACCAAATGTTATTTTAACATATACTTTTTTGTAATGGATTAAGTTTGTGTGAATACAAGTTCCACCACTTGTTCAAGCTAGATCTAAGCAAGTATACATAGTGATCATTTAAGCTAGTAAACTAAGGGAAGGGAGAAGTAAGGTCCACCACTTGTCCAAGCTTAGCTCTAGACAACATGGAGAGATTGGAGGTCTACTAATTGTCTAATATAGGCTAACTATATTGAAACATAGAGAGAAGCAAAGGTCCACCACTTGTCCAATCTAGGGTCCATTGAAACATGGAGAGAAGGATGCTCCACCATTTGTCCAAAATAGGCTCCATTGAAACATGAAGAGAAGCAAGATGCACCATGTCTTTGAGATGCTAGGCTCCATTGAAATACCTTAAACCCATGATATTTTGTATATGTGGGGTTTAAATTCAAGGTCCACCACTTGTCCAACCTATTATCCCTAGTAGCATGAGTGGTTTGGTCTCAAGATTCACCACTTTTCCACTCTATGTCATTATATTAAGAAGATCTGGGTGTTAAGGTCCACCACTTGTCCAACCTATAAGGCTATATCTTAAATGGTATTATTTACCACCACTTGGAATGCACATGATGGGTTTTACATAGGGGTATGGTTCCAAGGTCCACCACTTGTCCAAGCTAACTCTATTGAAACATAGAGAGAATCAAAGGTCCACCACTTGTCCAAGCTAGGCTCCATTGAAACATGGAGAGAAGGATGCTCCACCATTTGTCCAAGCCAGGTTTGATTGAAACATGAAGAGAAGCAAGCTGCACCATGTCTCCAAAATGCTAGGCTCCATTGAAATATCTTAAACCCATGATATTTCGTACATGGGGGGTTTACATTCAAGGTCCACCACTTGTCCAACCTATTATCACTAGTAGCATGAGTGGTTTGATGTCAAGATTCACCACTTTTCTACTCTATGTCATTATATTAAGAAGATCTGGGTGTTAAGGTCCACCACTTGTCCAACCTATAAGGCTATATCTTAAAGGGTATTCTTTCTCACCACTTGGAATGACCATGATAGGTTTTACATGGGGGTTTGGTTCCAAGTTCCACCACTTGTCCAAGCTAACTCTATTGAAACATAGAGAGAAGCAAAGGTCCACCACTTGTCTAAGCTAGGGTCCATTGAAACATGGAGAGAAGGATGCTCCACCATTTGTCCAAGATAGGCTCCATTGAAACATGAAGAGAAGCAAGCTGCACCATGTCTCCAAGATGCTAAGATCCATTGAAATACCTTAAACCCATGATATTTTGTACATGGGGAGTTTACATTCAAGGTCCACCACTTGTCCAACCTATTATCTCTAGTAGCATGAGTGGTTTGGTCTCAAGATTCACCACTTTTCCACTCTATGTCATTACGTTAAGAAGATCTGGGTGTTAAGGTCGACCACTTGTCCAACCTATAAGGGTATATCTTAAAGGGTATTCTTTCTCACCACTTGAAATGTCCATGATATGTTTTACATGGGGGTTTGGCTCCAAGGTCCACCACTTGTCCAAGCTAACTCTATTGAAACATAGAGAGAAACAAAGGTCCACCACTTGTCCAAGCTAGGCTCCATTGAAACATGGAGAGAAGGATCCTCTACCATTTGTCGAAGCTAACTCTATTGAAACATGGGGGGTTTACATTCAAGGTCCACCACTTGTCCAACCTATTAACGCTAGTAGCATGAGTGGTTTGGTCTCAAGATTCACCACTTTTTCACTCTATGTCATTATATTAAGAATATTTGGGTGTTAAGGTCCACCACTTGTCCAACCTATAAGGCTATATCTTAAGGGTTATTCTTTCTCACCACTTGGAGTGACCAGCATAGGTTTTACATGGGGGTTTTGTTTCAAGGTCCACCACTTGTCCAAGCTAACTCTATTGAAACATAGAGAGAATCAAAGGTCCACCACTTGTCCAAGCTAGGGTCCATTGAAACATGGAGAGAAGGATGCTCCACCATTTGTCCAAGATACGCTCCATTGAAACATGAAGAGAAGCAAGCTACACCATGTCTCCAAGATGCTAGGCTCCATTGAAATACCTCAAACCCATGATATTTTGTACATGGGGGGTTTACATTCAAGGTCCACCACTTGTCCAACCTATTATCTCTAGTAGCATGAGTGGTTTGGTCTCAAGATTCACCATTTTTCCACTCTATGTCATTCTATTAAGAATATATGGGTGCTAAGGTCCACCACTTGTCCAACCTATAAGGCTATATCTTAAACTTTATTCTTTCTCACCACTTGGAGTTACCAAGATAGGTTTTACATGGGAGTTTGGTTCCAAGGCCCACCACTTGTCCAAGCTAACTCTATTGAAACATAGAGAGAAGCAAAGGTCCACCACTTGTCCAAGCTAGGCTCCATTGAAACATGGAGAGAAGGATGCTCCACCATTTGTCCAAGATAGGCTCCATTGAAACATGAAGGGAAGCAATCTGCACCATGTCTCCAAGATTCTAGGATCCATTGAAATACCTTAAACCCACGATATTGTTTACATGTGGGGTTTAACGTCAAGGTCAGTCCACTTTTCCAAGCTATTATCCCTAGTAGCATGAGTGGTTTGGTCTCAAGATTTACCACTTTTCCACTCTATGTCGTTATATTATGAAGATCTAGGTTTAAGGTCGACCACTTGTCCAACCTATAAGGCTAGATCTTAAAGGGTATTATTTCTCACCACTTGGAATGACCATGATATGTTTTACATGGGGGTTTGGTTTCAAGGTCCACCACTTGTCCAAGCTAACTCTATGGAAACATAGAGAGAAGCAAAGGTCCACCACTTGTCCAAGCTAGGCTCCACTGAGACATTTAGAGAAGGATGATCCCCCATTGGTGGAAGATAGGCTTCATTGAAACATGAAAAGAAGCAAGTTGCACCATGTCTCCAAGATTCTAGGATCCATTGAAATACCTTAAACCCACGATATTGTTTACATGTGGGGTTTAACGTCAAGGTCAGTCACTTTTCCAAGCTATTATCCCTAGTAGCATGAGTGGTTTGGTCTCAAGATTCACCACTTTTCCACTCTATGTCATTATATAAAGAAGATCTAGGTGTTAAGGTCGACCACTTGTCCAACCTATAAGCGTATATCTTAAAGGGTATTCTTTCTCACCACTTGAAATGTCCATGATATGTTTTACATAGGGGTTTGGTTCCAAGGTCCACCACTTATCCAAGCTAACTTTATTCTTCTCATAGAGAGAAGCAAAAGGTCCACCACTTGTCCAAGCTAGGCTCCATTGAAACATGGAGAGAAGGATGCTCCACCATTTGTCGAAGCTAACTCTATTGAAACATGGAAGGTTTACATTCAAGGTCCACCAGTTGTCCAACCTATTAACGCTAGTAGCATGAGGGGTTTGGTCTCAAGATTCACCACTTTTTCACTCTGTGTTATTATATTAAGAATATTTGGGTATTAAGGTCCACCACTTGTCCAACCTATAAGACTATATCTTAATGGTTATTCTTTCTGACCACTTGGAGTGACCATGAAAGGTTTTACATGGGGGTTTGGTTCCAAGGTCCACCACTTGTCCAAGCTAACTCTATTCAAACATAGAGAGAAGCAAAGGTCCACCACTTGTCTAAGCTAGGGTCTATTGAAACATGGAGAGAAGGATGCTCCACCATTTGTCCAAGATAGACTCCATTGAAACATGAAGAGAAGCAAGCTGCACCATATCTCCAAGATTCTAGACTCCATCGAAATACCTTAAACCCACGTTATTTTGTACATGGGGAGTTTACATTCAAGATCAACAATTTGTCCAACCTATTATCGCTAGTAGCATGAGTGGTTTGCTCTCAAGATTCACCACTTTTCCACTCTCTATCATTATATTAAGAATATTTGGGTGTTAAGGTCCACCACTTGTCCAACCTATAAGACTATATCTTAATGGTTATTCTTTCTCACCCCTTGAAAGACTATATCTTAATGGTTATCCCTAGCTATTATTGCTAGTAGCGTGAGTGGTTTGGTCTCAAGATTCACCACTTTTATTAAGAATATGTGGGTGTTAAGGTCCACCACTTGTCCAACCTATAAGGCTACATCTTAAAGGTTATTCTTTCTTACTACTTGGAGTGACCATGATAGGTTTTACATGGGGGTTTGGTTCCAAGGTCCACCACTTGTCCAAGCTAACTCTATTGAAACATAGAGAGAAGCAAAGGTCCACCCCTTGTCTAAGCTAGGGTCCATTGAAACATGGAGAGAAGGATGCTCCACCATTTGTCCAAGGTAGGCTCCATTGAAACATGAGGAGAATCAAGGTGCACCATGTCTCCAAGATGCTAGGCTCCATCGAAAAACATTAAACCCATGATATGTCGTAGATGAGGGGTTTACATTCAAGGTCCAACACTTGTCCAAGCTATTATTGGTAGTAGCCTGAGTGGTTTGGTCTCAAGATTCACCACTTTTCCACTCTATGTCATTATATTAAGAATATGCGCGTGTTAAGGTCCACCACTTGTCCAACCTATAAGGCTACATCTTAAAGGTTATTCTTTATTACCACTTGGAGTGACCATGATAGGTTTTACATGGGGGTTTGGTTCCAAGGTCCACCACTTGTCCAAGCTAACTCTATTGAAACATAGAGAGAAACAAAGGTCCACCACTTGTCCAAGCTAGGGTCCATTGAAACATGGAGAGAAGGATGCTCCACCATTTGTCCAAGATAGGCTCCATTGAAACATGACGAGAAGCAAGCTGCACCATGTCTCCAAGATGCTAGGCTCCATCGAAATACATTAAACCCACGATATTTCGTAGATGAGGGGTTTACATTCAAGGTCCACCACTTGTCCAAGCTATTATTGCTAGTAGCCTGAGTGGTTTGGTCTCAAGATTCACCACTTTTATTAAGAATATGTGGGTGTTAAGGTCCACCACTTGTCCAACCTATAAGGCTACATCTTAAAGGTTATTCTTTCTTACTACTTGGAGTGACCATGATAGGTTTTACATGGGGGTTTGGTTCCAAGGTCCACCACTTGTCCAAGCTAACTCTATTGAAACATAGAGAGAAGCAAAGGTCCACCCCTTGTCTAAGCTAGGGTCCATTGAAACATGGAGAGAAGGATGCTCCACCATTTGTCCAAGGTAGGCTCCATTGAAACATGAGGAGAAGCAAGGTGCACCATGTCTCCAAGATGCTAAGCTCCATTGAAAAACATTAAACCCACGATATGTCGTAGATGAGGTGTACATTCAAGGTCCACCACTTGTCCAAGCTATTATTGCTAGTAGCCTGAGTGGTTTGGTCTCAAGATTCACCACTTTTCCACTCTATGTCATTATATTAAGAATATGCGCGTGTTAAGGTCCACCACTTGTCCAACCTATAAGGCTACATCTTAAAGGTTATTCTTTATTACCACTTGGAGTGACCATGATAGGTTTTACATGGGGGTTTGGTTCCAAGGTCCACCACTTGTCCAAGCTAACTCTATTGAAACATAGAGAGAAACAAAGGTCCACCACTTGTCCAAGCTAGGGTCCATTGAAACATGGAGAGAAGGATGCTCCACCATTTGTCCAAGATAGGCTCCATGAAACATGACGAACAAGCTGCACGAAGATCTAGGCTCCATCGAAATGCACCATGTCTCCAAGATGCTAGGCTCCATCGAATACATTAAACCCACGATATTTCGTAGATGAGGGGTTTACATTCAAGGTCCACCACTTGTCCAAGCTATTATTGCTAGTAGCCTGAGTGGTTTGGTCTCAAGATTCACCACTTTTATTAAGAATATGTGGGTGTTAAGGTCCACCACTTGTCCAACCTATAAGGCTACATCTTAAAGGTTATTCTTTCTTACTACTTGGAGTGACCATGATAGGTTTTACATGGGGTTTGGTTCCAAGGTCCACCACTTGTCCAAGCTAACTCTATTGAAACATAGAGAGAAGCAAAGGTCCACCCCTTGTCTAAGCTAGGGTCCATTGAAACATGGAGAGAAGGATGCTCCACCATTTGTCCAAGGTAGGCTCCATTGAAACATGAGGAAAGCAAGGTGCACCATGTCTCCAAGATGCTAGGCTCCATCGAAAAACATTAAACCCACGATATGTCGTAGATGAGGGGTTTACATTCAAGGTCCACCACTTGTCCAAGCTATTATTGCTAGTAGCCTGAGTGGTTTGGTCTCAAGATTCACCACTTTTCCACTCTATGTCATTAAATTAAGAATATGCGCGTGTTAAGGTCCACCACTTGTCCAACCTATAAGGCTACATCTTAAAGGTTATTCTTTATTACCACTTGGAGTGACCATGATAGGTTTTACATGGGGTTTGCTTCCAAGGTCCACCACTTGTCCAAGCTAACTCTATTGAAACATAGAGAGAAACAAAGGTCCACCACTTGTCCAAGCTAGGGTCCATTGAAACATGGAGAGAAGGATGCTCCACCATTTGTCGAAGCTAACTCTATTGAAACATGGGGGTTTACATTCAAGGTCCACCACTTGTCCAAGCTATTAGTGCTAGTAGCATGAGTGGTTTTGTCTCAAGATTCACCACTTTTTCACTCTATGTCATTATATTAAGAATATTAGGGTGTTAAGGTCCACCACTTGTCCAACCTATAAGGCTATATCTTAAAGGTTATTCTTTCTCACCACTTGGAGTGACCATGATAGGTTTTAAATGGGGGTTTGGTTCCAAGGTCCACCACTTGTCCAAGCTAACTCTATTGAATAATAGAGAGAATAAAGGTCCACCACTTGTCCAAGCTAGGGTCCATTGAAACATGGAGAGAAGGATGCTCCACCATTTGTCCAAGATAGGCTCCATTGAAACATGAAGAGAAGCAAGATGCACGATGTCTCCAAGATGCTAGGCTCCATCGAAATACCTTAAACCCACGATATTTCGTAGATGGGGGTTTACTTTCAAGGTCCACCACTTGTCCAAGCTATTATCGCTAGTAGCATGGTTTGGTCTCAAGATTCACCAGTTTTCCACTCTATGTCATTATATGAAGAATATCTGGGTGTTAAGGTCCACCACTTGTCCAACCTATAAGGCTATATTCTAAATGATATTTTTTTTGACCACTTGGAATGTGCATGATATGTTTTACATGGGTTTTATTCCAAGGTCCACCACTTGTCCAAGCTAGATCTATTACATATATATTATACATACAATATTCAACTAGATTCCCTACCTATCATGTCCAGTAGCATGGATGCTCTAGCTTGAAGGTCCACCACTTGTCCAACCTATACTCTCTTATGTAAGGGAGATCTCGCTATAAATTCAAAACCTTCCCGCCTAAATTTAAAATATCCCTCCCAAATCTTAAATATCCCGCCTAAATTTTAAACTATCCCGCCCAAATTTTAAAATTCAAACTTTTTTATAAAAATTTAAATTTTACTACTTAAATTTAAATATTCCACGCAAAATTGATTTTAAATTCAAGTTTACCACAAAAAATATCATTATACCACCTAAATTCAAATATGCAAACCTCAAATCATTATATTGTACATAAATTCAAACAAATTCAAATTAACAAGCCTAAACTGATATTAGTTTGCATAGATATGAATTTATCACACCTAAATTATGTCACCATGTTAGAGAGAGTGGTTAGAGAATTTGAACAAGGTCCACCACTTGTCCAACCTAGATACCAAGAAGGATTGAGTGTACAAGGTATTGTTTGGAGGTCCTTATAGTCCATTGGTCTCAAGGTCCACCACTTGTGGTAAGGGTCACCAAAAAGTGTATATATTCATCCAAAGAAATACACGTATTTTTGGTCTACATGTCCTAGTTTAAACCATTTATGTCCATTAGGTGTATCACTAAACAACACTACTATTTTTGAGAAACAGAAGTTACAATCATATCTACAAATGGATTAGAGGAAAATCAGCTCAGCATACATCCAGAACTCGCTACAAGAATCGACTTTAACAGATCACGCAAGTAAGTCTTCCATTCAATTTTACTAGTATTACAATGTGTTAGTTATTTGTGATATTTATGTATGTATATATACTATGTGTGCATATCGTAATTAAGTGTAATTGTGTATCTGCATTATGTATGAGTATTACAATGAAATAACACAAATATACATACATACACATAGATAACACAGACGCACACATACATGAGCATGTATTTTCAAGAGAGAGATAGCAAATACAGAGATAGATAGATAGAGAGAGAGAGAGAGAGAGAGAGAGAGAGAGATAACTGTTTTTTAGAGAGAGGAGAGAGAAAGATAACAGATTTCACTGTGTTTATGTATGTGGAAGAGAGGAAGACGATGTATGGGAATATGTGCACGTATTTTCAAGAGAGAGACAACAAGATAACAGATTTCATTGTGGTTATGTATGTGGAAGTGAGGAAGACGATGTGTGGGAATATGTGCATGTATTTTCAAGAGAGAGACAGCAAGATAACAGATTTCACTGTGGTTATGTATGTGGAAGAGAGGAAGACGATGTGTGGGAATATGTGTATGTGTGCGGGATACTTTTAAACTATGTATCTCTGTCTTTTGACGAGAGAGTGTGTGTGCAAGAAGAGTTACAGAGAACCATCTTCTCTATATGGAGAAAGACAGAGAGTGAGAGAGAGAGAAATACCTGTTTTTTCTCTATTCGTGAGGTGTGCAATGTCTCCTGAGAAGACTGCCCGATCCTGCCCTTCTGGAAAGCGTTGTGTACGCTGCTGTTTCTTTGTCTTGTGTGCGCGAACTTTCAATCCTGTGCACTCCACCTGTGTGTTGTGTACGATGCCGAGCTTGCTCCTCTACGCGCGCGTATACTCCAACTGTGTGCGATCCGTGTGCGCTTTCTGTGTTTTTGCTGCTCGCCTGCTTTCTCTGTGTGCGTTTCTCGTGCGCCTCTCTGTGTGCCTAATCTTGATAGGGTTTATTAGAATGCCACGTATGCTACAAGTCCATGTTTTGACAAGGGGCTGCCGCCCCTTGACCCCCCCGCCCGTGGCGCTGCCCCGGACCACTACCCCGCCCAGAACAATATCCCAAAATCAACCTCCCAAGCCCCGCCATCGAGAGCGCTATATTCCACATCCCCATCAAGAGCGCTACCCCCAAACCTCACGTGGAAGCGCTGCCTTGTCACCCCATTGTGGCATTGCCCTAAGACCCCGCATCTGGAGTGCTAAATGGGAACATTCTTCATTAGTGAAATTTTGAACATAAATTATATTAGCATATACTTAAATATAATAATACAAATATTAACATATTAGCTATACTACTAATTTACTATAGCAGTTCTAGATTATGTCCCATACTATATTTAAGGTGCCAAAGGTTTGGCCTTATGGTCCTAGATTTAGCCAAGTGGTCAACACATATAGGACCAAGTGCACACTGTGCCACAAAACTTGGCCACCACTTCACTTGCCAAAGTTTAGGCCACATGGTCAATCCTAACTTTCCAATGTTCTTATTATGTCACCTTTTGCCTCGTGGAAAACCTAGGCTTGTTTTCACATACTCAGGCACTTCAAGCCACAATAAATTGTCATTACTCTTCGACAACCCTTTTGTTCAAGTCTTTGAAAAAACATTGTTTAAGGCCACCCTAAACCATTTTCATTTAGGGGTGTCTAAAACTAGCTTTTTGGCAATTCGAGAAGAAAATGGTCAAAGTTTTATACTTAGTTTTAACCACTTGACCAATTCAAATATTGGAAAGCAAGGTCTTGTAATACTTTTCTTTGGACATCACACATTAAAACTAGGTCCCTCACTTGTCCAAGCTATGCTCTAATACAATAAAGGGCTTTTGGTTTCAAGATGCACCACTTTCCCAACCTTGATTCCATTAAAGAAGCTAGCTCTACTTAGACATTTAATAGCAAGGTCTTGCAGCAGTTCAGATTGAACATTTTCCATGGCAGCTAGGTCCACCACTTATCTAAGCTATGCTCTAATAGAGTAAGGGGGTTTTGGTTTCAAGATCCACCACTTGTCCAAACTTGATTTGGGAAGCAAGGTCCTATAATAGTTTGCTTTGGACATTCACCATTACAACTAAGTCCACCACTTCTCCAAGCTATGTTCTAATACACTAAGGAGGTTTTGGTTTCAAGGAGAACCACTTGTACGACTCTGTTTTTGGAAGTAAGGTCTTTACATAGTTCACCTTGGACCTTGGACATTGGATACTACAACTAAGCCCACCACTTGTCCAAGATATCCTCTATATATAGCCAAAGGGTTTGGGTTTCAAGATTCACCACTTTTCCAACCTTTCTTCCATTAAAGAAAGGAGGGGCTTTATAACTAGGTCCACCACTTGTCCAAGCTATGCTCTGATATGGAAAGGGGATTTTGGTTTCAAGGTCCACCACGTGTTCAACCTTGCAAGACTCAAGGGATACTTGGACATTGGAAAGCATAGTCCTATAGTAGTTGATAGGGGCAGTGGGTATTACAACTAGGTCCAACCTATGCTCTCATATAGCAAAGAGGCTTTGCTTTCAAGGTCCACCACTTGTCCAACCTTGCTTCCATTAAAGAAATGAGGGGCTACGTAAACATTGCAAGCAAGGTAGCAAGGTTCTAAGGTGTTTCACCTTGGATATTGGGCATTATAACTAGGTCCACCACTTGTCCAAGCTATGCTCTGATAAAGAAAGGGGATTTTCGTTTAAAGGTCCACCATGTGTTCAACCTTTCTAATATAGAAAGGGGATTTTTGTTTCAAGGTCCACCACGTGTTCAACCTTGAAAGACTCAAGGGATACTTGGACATTGGAAGCATAGTCTTATAGTAGTTGATAGGTGGCAGTGGGTATTAAAACTAGGTCCAACCTATGCTCTTATATAGCAAAGAGGCTTTGTTTCAAGGTCCACCACTTGTCCAACCTTACTTCCATTAAAGAAATGAGGGGCTACGTAAACATTGGCAAGCAAGGTAGCAAAGTCCTAAGGTATTTCACCTTGGATATTGGGCATTATAACTAGGTCCACCACTTGTCCAAGCTATGCTCTGATAAAGAAAGGGGATTTTTGTTTCAAGGTCCACCATGTGTTCAACCTTTCTAATATAGAAAGGGATTTTTGTTTCAAGGTCCACCACGTGTTCAACCTTGAAAGACTCAAGGGATACTTGGACATTGGAAAGCATAGTCTTATAGTAGTTGATAGGTGGCAGTGGGTATAAAACTAGGTCCAACCTATGCTCTTATATAGCAAAGAGGCTTTGGTTTCAAGGTCCACCACTTGTCCAACCTTACTTCCATAAGAAATGAGGGGCTACGTAAACATTGGCAAGCAAGGTAGCAAAGTCCTAAGGTATTTCACCTTGGATATTGGGCATTATACTAGGTCCACCACTTGTCCAAGCTATGCTCTGATATAGAAAGGGGATTTTTGTTTCAAGGTCCACCACGTGTTCAACCTTGAAAGACTCAAGGATACTTGGACATTGGAAAGCATAGTCCTATAGTAGTTGATAGGTGGCAGTGGGTATTACAACTAGGTCCACCACTTGTCCAACCTATGCTCTCATATAGCAAAGAGGCTTTGGTTTCAAGGTCCACCACTTGTCCAACCTTGCTTCCATTAATATAGCAAGGAGGATTTGGTCTCAAGGTTCACCACTTGTCCAACCTATGCAAACCTTTTTCATGTTGTAGCATGATTTTTTGGTTTGAAGAGTATTTTTCTATAACTATGGATTTAACAATGTAATCTTTTTACTTACAGGATGGACTTCGAATCTGGGGAAAAGTACATATGATACTTGACAATGAAATCGTTGGTATTGGTTGTGTGTGTAGAACAGATCCAGATTCCACTTGTGGTGGTACAAAGATAGGGCTGGGAAATGTCTCCATACTAGTGGAGGAATGCTTGAAGGATGTGGTCCTACCTTTTCCTACAATGGATACTTCATCTCTCCAAGGCTCATTATGGAGTGCTGTTCGATGGTCAAAGCTTCTTTTGCAATCTTTTGTATTAAATGGGAACTTAATTGATCCACACGAAAGCTACAATGGTGATGAAGAACATGATCATCATCTGATCCTCTAGTTACAGATGCAATACCTATGACAAGCCCAGAATTTGAAGCAATGATTCGAGAGTCTTGGAGAAATCAAGGGTCCTTTTAAAAGATGACACAATGATGCAAACCATGAATGAAGGGACCATCTTATATGTATTTCCACATGATTATGTCAACTTTCAGGAACTTGGTCCTGATTGTGTGGGTGTGGGTATTGAAAGAGAAAATGCAAGCATTCATGATGTGGTTGAAGTGGGTAGCATCACTTTGCTAAAGTGGCCCATCAAGCAGACAACAATGTTGAATGGGAGCCCATTACAACGCTTTGTTCCTGTTGATGGCATGCATGCTACATATGAGGATGTATCCAACGATGGCAATGTTGGAAAAAAACTTGATGGGAGTAATGTTGTCCAGTTGTCAAGGAAGAGACGATACACTTTCATGAACAGGACTCAAAAATCAAAAGCAGCACCAGCTTCGACTTTTTACCTTTCAAACAAATCAATTCAAAGGGTATCATGCATTGATTGTTGTGCACAAAAATGCTGCCAATTTGCAGATCGTGATATGGTGACAAGGTTACGACAACAATTTTGGGGAGAGTCTCAAAAATCACGCACTAATTATGTTTATGATGTTCTTTCTATATGTTATCAGAAAGATGAGAAGTCACGATACCAATTCAGGCTAAATGGCTCTATTGTTTGTTGTAGAGCATGGTATGAGCTACATGGAATACCAAAGACATCATTTTATCGATACAAGGAGAACTTTGAAAATGGTGTGCGCCAATATGTACATGGGAACACATGTACATTGAGAAGGGGACTTCAACATACTAGTTTAGCAAGAGCACTACTAAACGAGTTTGTGGAAAATAACTCTGAGAAGATGCCACATAGAAGTAGAACACTGCTAGATGGCTCAAGAGAGACTCAATTGGTGATTCCATCAACATACAAACAAGTGGATATTTTATGTGAAATCAACACGACACTTGACCAAATGGGCTATGAGAAGAAGCTATCCCAATCTTCTTTTGGTAGAATTTGGAACAAAGAGTACCCACATGTCACTTTAACAAAGACGAGTGAGTTCTCTAAGTGCAATATTTGTAGCTCAATCAAGGCAAGGTTAGAAGCTAAACCTTCTCTTGAAGAGAGAGCTCTTCTCTTGAGGGAGAGAGAAGTTCACATGGCACAACAAAAGAGTTGCAGAAGCCTATATTATGCATGGCGCACGTATTCAGAAACTCAACCACAAATATGTATGCATAATCCATGATAAGATGGATCAAAAGAAGACTGCCATTCCTAGATTACGCATTGTTCCCAAGGGTGTGGATTCAGGATATAATCTGCAGGTGGCATTGATTGGCATGATCACTCATGGACATGGAGAAGGTCATTACGGACACTTTGTCTTGAATGGTTTGTGGCCAGCTGATCCAAATCTTACAATTGGCTCAATTGCTAATTGTTTACATAACCTCGAGAGGATAGATAAGCATCCTCTTGGTGATCTAGTAACAAATGGACTTCCAAGGAGCAATATTTCACTACTACATGCTTTGAACTCAAGGGATGCTTTGGACTACCATAACTTGAGTGATGGAAAAGAGCCCATTGTGCAGTCGTCAGAAATTGCAGAAGAGGAATTGGGGTCAACATTTCGCAGATTGCCAGAGAACTTGTTGCTACAATTGGATAATTGTGCAGGGGAAAACAAAAATCGATACTTATTTGCCTATTTGTCAATGCTTGTTGCAAGGGGTGTTTTCAAAACCATCCAGCTGGGATTTTTGGTTGGGCATACACATGAGGACATAGACGCCATGTTTAGTAGGTTTTCAGAGAAGTTGAGAGTTACACAAACCTATACTTTGCCACATTTGATGGATACATTACGAAACAGCTCATCTTCATCTCCAGCTCCATTTTTCTCTCACAAAGATCCCTGATTTCAAGCAATATTGTGATGGCTATCTTTGTGATGGACAAGACATACTTGTTGGACATTCCAAACCGCTTCAGTTCAGGTTCTTTATGCAGGATGAGACACCAATGATGCAATATAAGGCACATGTAGGTGTATCAAGTTGGAGTGGAAGTATTCGCCTTTGGAAAACAGACACAGAAGGCAAGCCAATGTTACCACATGGAGATCCACCTCTAGTACAAATGGCGGAGTATGTCAAGGCCCACGAAGAAGTCATTTTGGGGCTAAAGAACTATATAAAATTTTGGAAAAATTTAGGGAATGGTTTCAAGTATTCCGCGATATTATAGACCCGTGATAGATTATTGGAGTAAGGTAATTGAAGAGATTGGAAAAGCAATCATATCAGAGGGAGTCTTGTATGAAATGTTTTGGCCAAAAACTCAAGAATATTCTCATCTACAAAGCACTACAATGAATTTGCAACAAGGAGCAGAAAGATTCCTAGGCCTTGAAGAGTTGAACGATCATTTTTGTGGGCCTCAACGAGATAGGCCAAGGAAGAGTTTGACCCTATGTCTGATGTGCACCAAGGTGACTTTCTTATGCTTGTCCGAGTGACACAGAAATCTATCCAGTGTGGCTTGCAATGGCTTTATCTGACATTGATAATGAGCCTACATCACCAAACTACAGAAAACTCTTGATTCAATATTGGGCACCTTGCGCGAGAAAAAGTGGGATGACAGATACTCAAGCTTACAGTAATTGTTGGAAGGGTTATTGGGCTGTCAACTATAAGGACCCACAAGTGTGGAAAACTATAGATGCAATTGTTTGGTCCTGGAGACCCAACAAAGAAGGACCATTTTCTAGAATAAAGATTCCAGAAAAGACATGCTCTAAAAGCCAAAGAAGGCCTCACTCGTGCACATCAGCCACACTTGGATCAAAGTTCAGATATGGTATCAAATGTGGAGTAGAATTATGTGGAGCTTCTATTGTGACTATACTAGTCAATTTGTAAACAAAATCTTTTTTGTATCTTCCTTTGTTTTATGTAATTTATAGTTATTATTCAAATCCATGTGTTGTACATCCTCTTGACTTTTGGTGTTTATCAACACCACAATCCTATGAGATTTTCACTTTATTTACTAGCCACACACCTCAATTTTTCCCACTTTAAGTGGAAAATTCCCAAATTACATGAATTCGGGATTTGGAATAATGTT
>NC_140957.1:44690416-44700214 GCF_014529385.1 Adiantum capillus-veneris | reverse complement strand
AGACAATGCCTTTGTGAAAATATCTGCAAGGTTGTCGTGTGCTGGCACATAAGCCAAGATGATCTCTTCTGTTGAGAGCCTCTCCGTGACATAGTGGTAATGCACCTCAATGTGCATTGTGCGAGCATGAAAAACCAGGTTCCTTGCAACTTCCAATGCGCTCTCACTATCAGTGTAGATAGTATTCGCAGTGTCCTGTCCAACACCCAAATAAGTCATAAGGCGTCTGAGCCATACACACTCAACCATATCTATGAAGATTGCCCTATACTCAGCCTCACAACTAGAAGTGGCCACAGTAGGTTTCTTCTTGCTCAACCATGATTTACATGAAATGCCAATCATGAAACAAAAACCACATGTGGACACTTGTGTGTCAAAACAACCAGCCCAATCTGAGTCCAAAAAAGCATATAAGTCTAGCAGCAATGATCCCCCCTTCTCTTGACAGCTTGCCAATGCTTAGAACCTGGGCTATCATAAATCTGCGGGCCTGTGAGACAGCAAACTGAATATCCGGCCTCGTATTGCATACATAAATGAGGCAGCCAACAACAGTTTGGTAAAGAGTGTCATCAGCAGGATCAACAGCATCATGTAGACTTAACTTCAAACCTGTTTCCATGGGAGTGGCAATAGGTTTGCAACCCTCAAGTCCAAACTTACATAGCAATGTTTCTATGTAACTTTTGTGATACAAAGAAATACCACCATCACATTTCTTAAACTGTATGCCCAAGTAATGATGCAATGGCCCAAAATCTTTCATCTTGAAAGTAGCATTCAAATCAGCCTTAAATTCAGTAATATGTCTCTCATTTGGTCCACTAATTAGCAAATCATCTACATAAAGAACCACAATGAGAAGTACATCACACTCACGCCTTACATACAATGTACTTTCTGTTGGACTGTTACGAAAGCCCCAATTGAACAAATGGCTATCAGCTTTCTCATACCAAGCACGAGGAGATTGCTTCAACCCATACAAATCCTTCTTACATACTGCACACTTTGTCCTCTTGTCCTTTCACGACAAAACCACGAGGCTGCGTTATGTTGAGAGAAGGAGAGCACAAAAATAGAACCCTAAAGTGTGTAGAATACAGACATGAAATGATGTATATATAGAGGGGACCTGGGTGCCATATATAGAGAAGCCATATATTGAGTAGCTTCACATATAAGTTAAACACCCTGCTCAAATAAGGGTCCCTAACTGTGGATGAAAAAACCCTTGGGAGATCAAGGAAAAAACTCAGAGCTCTATATACACCCACCATTATATTATAAAAATCATTGAATATACAAATGTTCATGAGGAGCTACATCACTCCTTTCACAATGAATATTTTATGAGAAGCTACATCATTCCTTTTACAATAATTGTTATATGAGGAGTTACATTACTCCTATCTTATCAAATACAATAGTGAATACAAAGGTTCAATAAAGAGGTGTAAAGGCTATCGATTAGCTTATAATCAAAAGTGTCTCCGCGAATCTGTTGTGTAGCTTGTCATCAATATCACATTACCAAACATGTCTTCATGTTTTCATCAATACGGCATCACCAAATATGTCTTCATAAATCTTTTATTGTCACCAAGTTTTTCTTCATGCAATCAATTATTTGATCAATCCTACATAGATCATAGACTCAAAAAACATAGTCATGAAAATTATTAGCATCGTTAGTAAAATAATTACGTTCAAATTCCATAAGAGATGGTTCGCGAAGCCACTCTTTTGATGGCATATATACGCACGACAATATATGATACGTAAAGTATGAACGTAAAAGTACAAGATGTGTGATTACGTGATGCAAATGACATGTGTATATACTACATAAAAAGACATTTATCAACATAGTGATATCAATGAGTATCATCAAAGTATTAATAAAATATCATCATTGTATCAATACAAATGAATAAATCATCATGGTACCAACGAAAAGCATCATAGAATAATCATTGTATCAATGAAACAACATCATGGTATCACCGAGAATAACCATGCTATCAACGAAACAACATCATGATATCACGGAGAATAATCGTTGTATCAACGAAAAAACATCATGGCATCACCGAGAATAACCATGGTATCAACGAAACAACATCATGGTATCACTGAGAATAACCATGGTATCAACGAAACATCATCATGGTATCGAAGAAAATCACCATGGAATCAATGAAATATCATCATGTCATCACCGACAATAACCATGGTATCAACGAAATATCATCATGGCATCACTGAGAATAACCATGGTATCAATGAAATATCATCATGGTACCATCAAAATCACTATGGTATGAACGAGAAATTATCAATAAAACGACATAAACTATATCTCTAGAAGAATAATTACACGAGAATCAATGAACGAGTATATCATATAACAAAAGATCGTGTATCAACAGTAGCTCGATAGAATTTGGACGATCATCAACGGCTCGATTGAATCGGAACGATATGTAACTGGCTTCTGCAGCAAAGTTACGTCAGTAACAAATATATATTAGATGAAGAGAAAATATAATTGAGAAGTTTTCAATTATGAGAAATTTCAAAAGCAAAAAGTGAAATTTTGCTTTTCAAACATATTTGCAATCCGAAACGATAACCCAAAGTCGGTGCAAATTTTAGAGAAATTTTCTTCTACAAAGTTGTAAACCATATCGATTCTGATGGCTCAAGAGAATAGTTTCTGCAAAATCGTTCTGAATTAGGAGAAAAATCAAAAATCAAAAAACGAAAGTTGCTTTTCAGGCATGTACGTAGTCTGCCAACGATAACTCAAAATCAGTGCAGAATTTGAAAAAACTTTCTTCTGCAAAGTTAAAGACCACATCAATTTCAGTACCTTCGCGGGCTATTTTTACAAAATCATTCTCAATTACGAGAAAAATCAAAAACAAAAAGAGAAAGTTGCTTTTCAGACATGTACACAGTCCGCCAACGATAACTCAAAATCGGTGCAGAATTTGGAGAATTTTTCTTCTGCAAAGTTGTAGACCACATTGATTCCGATGCCTTTGGTAGCTAGTTTCTGCAAAGTAGTTTTCAATCAGGAGAAAAATCAAAAACAAAAATCGAAGTTTCTTTTCAAGCATGTACGCAGTCAGCGAACAATAAGTCAAAATCAATGTAGAATTTGAAAAAAACTTTCTTCTGCAAAGTTGTAGACCACATCGATTCCGGTGTGTTGGTAGAGTAGTTTCTGCAAAATCGTTTTCAATCAGGAGAAAAATCAAAAACAAAAAGCGAAGTTGCTTTTCAGGTATGTACGCAATCTGCAAACGATATGTCAAAATCGATGTAGAATTTGAAAAAACTTTCTTCTGCAAAGTTGTAGACCACATCAATTCTGGTGCGTTTTAACGAGTAGTTTCTGCAAAAAGAAATTCAATCAGGAGAAAAATAAAAAACAAAAAGCGAAGTTGCTTTTCACGCATGTACGCAGTCTGCGAACGATAAGTCAAAATCGGTGCAGAATTTGAAAAAACTTTCTTATGCAAAGTTGTAGACCACATGGATTCCAGTGCCTATGGTGCAAAATTATTTTTAATCAGGAGAAAAAAAAAACAAAAAGCAAAGTTGCTTTTCAGGCATGTACGCAGTCTGCGAGCGATACCTCAAAATCGGTGCAGAATTTGAAAAAGCTTTCTTCTGCAAAGTTGTAGACCACATCGATTCCGGTGCTTCAAAATCGTTTTCAATCAGGATAAAAATAAAAAACAAGAACGTTTTTCTCTGAGACCATGTTCAGAGAGAAGGAGAGAGCACGGAAATAGAACCCCAAGGTGTGTAGAATACACACATGAGATGATGTATAATAGAGGGGACCTGGGTGCCATATATAGAGAGCCATATATTAGGTAGCTTCACATATAAGCTCAACACGTTACATAAACTTCCTCAAATATGTCACCATTCAAGAGAGCAATAACAATGTCTAATTGATGTACATCCTAACCAAAATGAGTGCCAATGGTCTAGAAAACGCACATTAGTATACAGAATATTCACCACACATACTTTAAACTCATTTCCTCGCTCAAAACACCTGGTTGGCTCAAAATTCTGGCGCCCCTTGTGGTATTTATTTTTTAGTTAGAAGTGGGAAATTACAATGGCTTTGAATACCAAGGTTCTGACTTGTTCACACCTAGTCATCACCCACTCTGGCTAAATTGAGGTTTAAGGATTCAGAGGAGATTTGGAATTTTGGTTGGATTATTGTTTATTCATTGACGATGAGGCCTTGTGCCTCGAACCCTAAAACCATCATTTGAAGACTTCCCTACCCACATAACCTCCCAAGTGAAAGGAAGGTACCATTACAGAGCAAACACTTCTCTACCAACAATAACCTCCAAAGTGAAAGGAAAGAACCATTACACGTACAAAAACTGAGAGGAGACGTCCTATTGTGAATTAGAGCCCAAGAACAACATAGCAGTATATCTTGCACCATTTAATTTGGAAGAAACAAAGGATACTTTACTCATTGAATATACTGGAAATTCTAAGGGCCCTATGTATCAAAGGGAATGCTGTTGTAAATAGCCTCATATACATCGGGGACATCATAAACAAGTTGTGGTTGATTCTCTCCATGGGAAACTTGATAGCTCTCACAAGGTGTGATAACATATAGACTTCGGGCTTCGAGTGCAAGAGCTTGTATTCATGTGGATTTCCAGATCGCTGCTCATACCAAATTCCCTTGACACATAAGATCCTCGCAGGCAATAGTTACCCAAGCATCGGTAATTGGAGACTCGATGCATGACTTCTCTCCTGTGCACTTCAAACAAATAGAAGTCCACAAGCTCTTCATTGTCTGCACTTGCAGCAACAACAAAGTTATCATCTACATGCAAAACATCTGTTAGGGCGTCATAATGTCCTTCATAGGCTGGATTGTCTGTTTTTCTCCGCCTTCAAAGTCAAACGTTGGGCTCGATGCAATCTGTACTCCAAGACCCAATGTGCGAAAAAATTTTGGATCATCTCCTCCAGAGACCGTGCATCACATGCACTACAAAAGCATGATAGTGTCCTACTTCTTAGAGCTCTCCCATTTGTCAGCGAATAACCAGATATGCAATGAATGCTCTGCACATTAGGGACAGCCTTACAATCCCATGCTTGACTTCGATCGACCTCATCTAACTTGATCTCCCAAAACACCCGTGACACTAGCCTGGTCTTTGATGGATAAGAAGCCTCTGCACCTGTAGACATGGTCTCCCTCAAGAATGCTACAACTTCATGTGCACACTGGAGTTTTAGTCCATTTGGCTTCAACTGCTCATGAGTGAGATGACGTTTGATGACAGCCCTTCTCCATCATGCTCACCTTTTCCATAACCTGATCGTGAAAAATTCCATGTCATAAGAGCCCTGTTAGAGTGCCATACCTAGCAACAAAGTAAAAAGGCCTCTTGGCTTTGAATTGAGAGGCCGCCATCCAACCACACCCAATGTTATTGGACTGCTATGCCAAGTTGTTTCAACCATTGGTGATGTAGCATGAAACAATGCTGAACAAAAAGAGTATCATGAGTCTTGTCATCTGATATGTAGAAGTGATAATATTTTTGGACCACTCCTACAACACGGATATAGGTGATGTGGACAAATATTGTGACCTGATCAGAATACCAGTGCTGACCTTAGTATGTAAGGCACTTAGGTTTTTGAATTAAACAATCAACATCATTATCTTGAAGTCTGTGTCGTGCATTGTGTATGAGTGAGTGAGAGCTGAGTGAGCTTCTGCTTGATGCCACACACTGCTCCTTTGGCACGTTGCCAAACGGACTACATCAACGTGATAGCCTCATCAAGAGCTATGCAACCATACAAAGCATTCATGCAAACACGCCTATCATGAGTGGCTGCCCCTTGACCTAGTTTTGCTCGTAAGTGCCTCATACGATGTCTGTTTCCTGCATTCAAATAGTCTATGGATTGAGGGCAAGATAATCTATGCGTAGGTATAACTAATAAAATTTGTGCACTTCTAGGTTTTGGCCTGTCACTCTATCATGATTGTGACAAAGGGTGTTACAATTAGGATGTGTGCATACGGACTTTGGGGTAAGTGTATCCTAGTGAGGGGATAGTGCCTCCAGAGTTTCATGCAAGTCCAAGATGTTTAGCAGGTGTTTAGGGTTATGTGTGCCTCATGGGTTGTGATGGGTTGAGAGTAGAGATAGGATGTTTGAGATACATTGCAAGAGTGCATATGTGTAGGTCGATCTCAGCCTGATAAGCTAACAAGATTGCTTCCACACACCTACGGGTTAGTCGTGTCCTTGCATGACATTATGTAGTCAGGGTTGTGCTTGGGATCATGAGAAGGTGTGAGCAGCCGACCAAACATGTGTACATATATATATGTATGTATGTATACGTATATACATACATATATGTGTGTGTGTGTATATATATATGTACGTATGTATATGTATGTACACACACACACACACACACACATATATATATATGTATGTATATGTGTATGTATATAAATATGTGTATATATATGATATATATACACATATTTATACACACACACACATATGTATGTACATATATATATATATATATATATATATATATATATATATATATATATATATATATATATATACATATAATATATATATATATATAGAGAGAGAGAGAGAGAGAGAGAGGAGAGAGAGAGAGAGAGAGAGAGAGATAGATTTTATTATCGTCCTCGGAGGTCAAATATGACCTATGGGACCAAAGCATGTGATGTAGTATGTGTATGGCTGATGAGAGACTCTCGATGCTCCAAAATTGTAGTGATGAGAGTCGCAATGGAGAGCCCACACTTTGGCTAGGAGAGGAAAGTGTGTAGGTCTAAGTTATGGCTGAAAATGTGAGAGAAGCAAGTTCGTATGTGATCAAAAGCTGAGCACTCTAGTAGTGTGTGGTACTCAAACTCTCGAACTTGCAGTGAGCATAATGTGCACAATCGATTTGACTCTTCTCCATTGCCCCAACGCCCTATCTCGCATCGAAGGAAATGGGAGCTAAGACGAATTGCTACGATAGTGCGTATCGCGGACAAGGGAATAGGCTCAAGCATGTAAGTGTGAGTACGGTTTCCTCTCTTAGCGAAGAACATGGTTTTGTAGTTGGGGGCAATATAGGTGGTGTAATGTATGAAGCGTGACCCACCGGATTTCTCCCAAGCCGTAATACATTGGCATTGTAGAAAAGCTTCATTCACTTGAGAGTCAATTGAAGCATCATGTAGCAAGTGTAATGCATCCCATCTCCCAAACCACTTCTTTATGTCTTGCATCCATCCCGTGCTCAAGATCTTGCTTTTATGCGTCTTTTGAACTTTTTTGCTTGCTTCCCATGCAATTGTAGGAAGTCGATGTGAGGGGTTTTGACGCATCTTTATCATGTACTCCACAACCCTTTCCATGCCCATAACCTCAATTGGAAGAGATCCCGACTCAAGAAGTAGGAGCATATATGGTGTTTGTGTCTTAACTTGGAGAGAAAGTTTGTAAGAAAACGCTTTTGGACATTCTCAAACTCTTTCCAAGTAGACTTTGAGATGCTCCGCCCCACACTTCAACTCCATAAAGAAGAACCGGTGTCACCAATGCATCAAAAAGATACTTCTTGAGAACCCAACACTTGATGTTTCCCGCATTACACATGTTCTCAAATGCATAATATGCTCTCTTTCCCGCTTCCAAACGACGCATAGCACATTCATGCCACTTGTGATTGGATGGAACCTCAAGGCCAAGGTACTTAAAGCTCTCAACAACTTCAAGTGTCTCGTTGTTGTACACAATGCATGGCTTCTCCTTATGGTTGGTTTTCACAAGCATAACCTTTGTTTTGGATTCATTTACAATCAGCCCACTATGCAAGCAAAAGTTCTCAAGGACAACCATAAGCTTTTGTGCATCTTCTAAAGTGTGTGCTAGAAGCACTACATCATCCGCATACAACAAAAGCATGATTACCGCATTGCAAATAGTGACCTCTTCAATGCCTTCTTCTTGCATAAAGTCAAGTACCATTTGTTCCAATTGATCGATGCATAGACCAAAGAGAGTTGGTGACAATGGACATCCTTGTTTAACCCCAATAGTGCTTACAAAAATTTCTGAAATTTCTCTTCCCATGCGCAATTGACAAATCACCTTCTCATAGATTCGAGAAACCGCAAGCATAAACTCACTTGGCACTTGGAGTTCTTCCATCCTTCTCCACAAATTGTTACGTGGAATCATATCAAAGGCTTTCTTAAAGTCCACAAAACAACAATACAATCGCTTGCCTTTCAACCGACTTTCCTCCATGAGAACACGAAGAGTGACAAGATGATCAATGGTGCTATGGCATCGACGAAAACCTACTTGTCCCTTTGCACGCTTGTCATTCTCTTCAGCCCAATCACTCAATTTCATCTCCATTATGCACCCAAACAACTTTGCCATAAGAGACCCAATCATTATAGTCCGGTAGTTGCTTACATTCTTTACATCCCCTCCTTTATGCAAAGGCTTAACCCAATTAGTACTCCAATCATAAGGCATACCATGTTGAAGTGCAAGGTTGAACATATCACACATCCACTCATGGGTAAAATCTCCGGTCCATTTGATCATCTCCGGCTTGATACCTTGAAGATCTCCCGCTTTGCGAGTGGCCAACTTTTCAAGCCCACCGCATACATCCTCATTAGTAAAAAAAGACGGCATACATGGGAGTGAACCATAAAATGGCATTTTTTCAGTATTTGCTTGCTCATATAATTGCCTACAATGTGTGTACATATCCACTAGACTCAAGTTACCAAAATTCTCAACCCGCTTGCCTCTCAAGTTTCTCCAAAATCTTCCACATGCATGTGCCTTTTCTTGGACTTGAAATTCTTGTTGCTTTACTTCCCATCTTCTTCTCTTCTTTTGAATCAATGCCTTGTATGTATGCAAATGACTTTGATAGTTGTCTTTGTCCATAGTTGCATCAAGCTTTATCAAGGACTTTCGAGCATCTTGACATTCTTTATCAAACCACCTTTTGCGTGATCTATCTTTGTTGATACCATGGAGATGCTTTATGGCAAAGCATTCTTCCCACAAGAACAAATAGCTTTCTTGAAAGCTTCCCATTTAGTTTCCAATGGTGCATCACATTGAAGCTTTGTCATCCATAATTTTTGCTCAACCATTTCAATGTACATTGGTGCCCGTTTGAAATCCATACATAGTGATAACTTCTCTTTCCTTTGGCTGAGATTATCATGCTTAGTTGCTTCTCCACATGAAAGGTCAATACATAAGGTGCGATGGTCGGATTCCGGGGTCCATTGACCAAACATAAAACTCTTTATGCGATACATGATGGCTTCAGAGAGTAGCATATAGTCAATCACACTATCCCATTATGTCTCCTACATGTAAATCCATTGGTTCCACTCCACAAAGATACACCATTGGCAATGAGCATACCCGTGCTATTACACATGTGTAAAAGTAACTTTCATAGTGATCGGCTCTTTCTCATCCATTGAAGTACGATCATACAAGTGAACTTCCTCCAACTCCTTTGAAATGTATGGCATATCAAATTGTTGAGTATCATGTTGCAATGTTTTTGGGCGAGCATTCATATCCCCAAATACAATAACATCACCTTCACCTTTGAAATAAGCAATGTCCTCTTCCAAATCAGAAAATGGTTGATCTCTATCCATGCAAGCATAAA
>NC_140957.1:44682916-44685416 GCF_014529385.1 Adiantum capillus-veneris | reverse complement strand
TCTGCAATTGCATTGTCCTTTTTAGGTATGTACTTTATGCCAAATTCATATTCTTGAAGAAGCCGAATCCACATTCTTTGAAACATGTTGCGGTTGGGTTGGGTAAAGATCCACTTCAAGCTCTTGTGATTGGTGACTAACTGGAATTTGCGACTGAGAAGATAATATCTCCATAGCTTTAGTGCATGGAAGACCGCTAAGAGTTCCAAGTCATTTGTCGCATAATTCTTCTTGTGATCTCTGAGCTTACGAGAGGTATAAGCCACAGGTCTACCTTCTTGAGTAAGGACTCCTCCTAACGCAAGTTTGTTGGCATCAATTACAACTTTGAACTCCTTACTAAAATCGGGAAGCTTCAAAATAGGAGAAGACACTAGGTAACCTTTTAACTCTACAAAGTTGGATTCATGCGTTGCTTTCCACTCGATCCGCGTTCCTTTCTTTAACAGATCTATCAAGGGTGCTACAGTAAGAGCATAGTCCTTAACGAATATTTTGTACCACCCGGTAATTCCAAGAAATCCCCTACTTTCCCTGATAGAAGCAGGCAGAGGCCATTCCACAATGTCCTTGATTTTCTCCAGGTCGACTGAAATACCTTCGGAAGATATAATGAAGCCAATATAGCTAATTGGAAGAACAAAAGGTACATTTACTTTCCTTAGCATAAAGTTGATGCTGGCATAACAACTCTAAGACTTTACGAATGTGCTCTTCGTGTTCTTCCTCATCCTTGGAATAGATCATAATATCATCGAAGAAAACCAAAAAAAATCATCCAAGTAAGGCTTGAAAATATCCTGCATCAATGTATTGAAGCTTGCAGGAGCATTTCTATGACCGAAAGACATTACTGTGAACTCATAATGTCCATACCTAGTATTGAAAGCTGTCTTTGGAATGCCGATCCTTTGATCCTTATTTTATAGTATCTAGACCGTAGATCAATCTTGGTGAAGATCTTAGCGCCATGCACTCTATCCAATAGCTTGTCAATCCTCAAAATGGGATACTTGTTCTTAACGGTCAGTTGGTTAATTCTGTGGTAGTCTATGCAAAGGCATAACCATCCTTCTTCTTCTAGAAGAGAAGTGGAGCACCCCAAGGAGAAGTACTAGATTCGATAAATCTTTGCTTAGTAAGCTGCCCAAGCTGCTCTTTGAGCTCAATAGCCTCAGGAAGTGACATCTTATAAGGTCTCTTTGAAATAGGTTTACAACCAAGAATGGTTTCAATCTCATGATCAACTTCTCGAGGTGGTGGAAGATTTGTAAGATCTTCAGGGAACTCATCGACATAATCTTTCAACGAATTGGGGCAAAAGTTTGAGTCCGGTTTGCCCACCTTGTTAAGATTAACCATGTAGATATGCTAACCTTTTTTTAGACCCTTCAAAATTGAGCAGAAGTAGACTATCCCCATAGTTTAGATTCTACCTGGCCTATTGTATAGGACTTTCTTTCCATTTGCTAGCTCTACAGCTAATCTCCTTGCAGGGTACTGGTTTAATTTCAACTTTCTCATGCATCTAGGAGAGAGAAAAGAGTGTGTGCTTTCACAATCTATTAGAAGTTCAACTTTTCCACCTTTGCGAGTTCCTGGAGATTGGATGACTGCATATTGTTGGGGCAAACATCGGGATTGTCAATAGCAGCATGTAGTATTGCTCTTTCATCTTCTCCATCCCCTATAGTCCATTGGCCAACTACGGCATTGGATCTAGCAAGAGATCCATGTCCATGTCCTTTGTTTGCTCTTCCACATCCTCCATGGTAATTCGATTGACCTCTTCCGTTTGTAAATATATAGAGGGATCGCATTTGCACCAAAAGCACAAACTCTCATTGGGCACTGATTTCTATAATGTTCACTCATGGCACTCAATAGATTGTACATCTGGGAATTCGGTAGCTATCATTGTGGCTACCACTAGTCGATTCCCATAGGTGAAGTTGGCTGGTCTGTTGTCCCAACCATTCGGTCTATCCCTTTTTGCCAGATAATTTTGCCTTCCCTGAGCGACCTTTTGAACCTCCGTAGCTAAAGGTTTTGCTCTTAGCAATGTGTCTTGCAAGGATGATGGCCTAAGGGCTTCAAGTCGGCTGTTTAAGGGTTCAATAAGAACTTGGAAAAATTGAGCTACCTGCTATTCCAGAGACATCATGGGAGCATATCTCTTTAATGTAACAAACTTTGAGTAGTATTCCTCAACTGATAAAGACTGTTGTTGAAGAGAAAAGAAGTTCTTCATCTTGATAGCTCTATGTACCAAAACGGAAGGTAACGTTCTGTTACTGCTGCTTTAATATCTTCCCAAGATTGGAAAGATCTTGTAATATCTGAATCCCTACAATGTTGCTTCCACCAGATTTTTGCATCTTTGGTGAGACGAAACATTGCAAGCATCGTTTGATTCTTAGTCTGAGTCCCAACAGCTTCAAAGTAATCATCCATCACCTTTGTCCAAACTTTTGCATCATGGTCAACATTGGTCCCTTCA
>NC_140957.1:44616216-44682716 GCF_014529385.1 Adiantum capillus-veneris | reverse complement strand
TTAACTTACCCTTTGTGGGGCTTTTCCTCTTCTCCCGTGGATTTCTACCGTTCCTTTACTAGTTGAAAGGAAGGATACCGTTCCCTGGCTACAATGGATATCAGCCTTATTCAGACTTAACCAATCCATCCCCAAGATTCCGTGGAATTTCCCCATCTTAAGGACTCTAAGCTTCTGGCTAGTGGAATACCTTCTAATTGGAAAGGGAGTTCTAATCTGCTCTTCTCAAGATAAGGTTGCCCCGCTAGCTAATGAGACTCTTAGATTCTTACCTGTAGGTTGAGGTTCTAAATGTGGACGCTTGATAGTGGCAGGGGAGATGAATGAATGCGAGCTACCAGAGTCAATTAAAAAAACTAAGGGTTTACCGTGGTAATCCCCTTGTGCTTCTAGTATAGAAAATTGCTTATTCTTACCACTTGGGTCCAGGGCTGCATAGATCTGTGCCTGCTCCTCCACCTCATCCGTGATAGTCACATGGTTGGATGTAACCCTTGTGGGAGGTGGGTTGGGACGCTGAATAACTGGCCCAGGGTTCCTAGGGTTCCTTGCTTGATTTCTGTTAGCAACTAGTTGCCTTTGAGGTCCCTGGTTTTGGTAATGAGGGCCGGATTTCTACTTCTCCGAGGAAAATCTGTCTTCTTGTGTCCCCATTCATGGCACTCAAAACATTGAATTTGTCTTCCGGCCTGAGTTATAGGAAGGGCGTTTAGTCGAACAGGTTGACGGTAGGCTGGTTCAAAATGAACTTTGGTGGCCTGTAAGATGGTTCAAAATGATGGGGTAGATCCTGCTTTCTCTCTCCTTGCTGATTATTTCTAGATTGGTTCATATTCTGGCCTGTAAGATGGTTCAAAATGAACTTTGGTGGCCTGTAAGATGGTTCAAAATGATGGCGTAGATCCTGCTTTCTCTCTCCTTGCTGATTATTGCTTTTGAGGAGGCTTTTGGGCTTAGCCCGTATTAGTGCATCTGCTAGATTTGCAGGGCGTAGAGCCTCTACTTCATCTGCGAGCTTGCCTTCCAAACCCAAGATGAAGGGGTTGAGTTTCTGCTATTCGCTGATCAGAGGAGCATATCTGGAGAGTTGACAAAGTCTTCATAATAGATGTCAATAGCTCTTCCTCTCTGAGTACAGGCTAAAAAATCATTCATCTTTGTGGTTGAGTATTTCAAGGGCCAATATCGCTCCTTCAGGTGGCGCTGCAATTCTTCCCAACTCTGGGTACCTTCTGCCACGCCTCTTGACTGGCAGTTTAACTTCCACGATAACTTTGCCGATCCTGTTAACTTGGCTCTACCCATGATGCTTTGGGCGAGATGAATATACTTAGCCAGATCAAAATAGTCCTCCATGGAGATGATCCATTCTTCTAGCCCTTTTTCGACGTTTGGGCCTTCTCCTGAAAAAACTCTAGGTTGGACTGACTAGAGCAGTGACTTTATGTCTTTGTCTCTCCCGAAATCTTCTTTTGGAATAGCCTCCATTTCCGCTACGGGAAAGCTTAATCTGCAGGGGGAGGGGGAGTTCCTCTTCCTCTAGGAGCAGCTCTTCTAGGAGGCATGATTTAATTCTGTGAGCAACATTATATCTCATGCTTAGTGCCGGTTCATAATATTTAATTATTCAACGTTCACAACTTTGCCATTCTAATCCTTCCATATTAGACTATTGACTTGTGGTATTTAAGGCAATCGCTATCAGACAGAGACTTTCAAATAAAAAAGAAAAGAAAATCTCACTTAGGATCACACCAGAGATAGTAGACAGTATGATTCAAAAGATAATCTCTCTTTGATTCATAGAATAAATATTGGGTTACAAAAATCCAAGAAGTGGATATTCCGTGCTACTCTGTCTTGTCATAATCTAGGTAGTCAAATAGAACCTTATGATCCTTCCTTGAAATATGGGGCTGCTTACAAATTGCTTCCCCGATTTCCTTCCAGGGGCAATGCAGAAAAGGTTCCTTTATTTTAGTGGCTTTGGGTAGATACAAATCTTTTCACGAGGTAAATAGGAGAGGGCGAGTAAAAGTTTTCTCTCAAAGTTTGCTGCAAAACTCTTGAGAATGTAGTATCTCTTGGGTCCTAGTCCTAGCTTTTCTTTGATCATGGCTAGATGTAAGTTATCTAGAAGGTACTTATGGCCAAACATCAATACTCGGGTTACTTCATTTGATGTGGTAGTCTTCCATTCCTGAGTGGGATCTTCACTTGTTTTTGGAAAAAAGAGTTCTCGAAAATGTTCCAGCATAGAGAGCCTTTGCTCTAGCGTAGCAGAATCCATCCTCTCACAAACAATCTGCTGAATTTCTTCTGACAGATCCGAAGCGATCTGAAAATGTTTGAATAATTATTGGAAACTCAAGACTTCATTTTGTAATATAATTCAAATTTGGGTGCTAGACTGAGTTGTTTTTCTCTCATGCATTAATCTTAATCCAAAATTCTAAATTCCAAGGTCCAAGATTCAAAATTAGGCTCTGATACCACTTGTGAGGGCCATACCCAGACTCGACCCTACTCACCTCCCTCAGTCCTCCAGACCATTCCAGGGAATGACATAGATCTATCTGCAGGTATCCCTCCCACTTGGGACCGACACTCAGACAGGACTCCGGCCTATCTCGAACGCCAACCCAATGTGAGGGCCATACCCAGACTCGGCCTACTCACCTCCCTCAGTCCTCCAGACCGTTCCAGGGAATGACGTAGATCTATCTGCAGGTATCCCTCCCACTTGGGACCGACACTCAGACAGGACTCCGGCCTATCTCGATTGCCAACCCAAGGGGGTACATCCCTTCATTCAATGATTCTATCCGTTTCTCATAATCAATCTGTCCTTGAAAGCTTTCCGCACCCAGATCGTGGTCCTTAGTCTTGATTCTCTTGATCTTTAACTTGAGGATCTGCTCTTACTTTCTTGTTCTCCCTTGGTTCATGGCAATGACCCCTTTTTCCTGACAAGCAGGCACGGCAGTTATCACTTTCCCTAAGAAGAGGGATTTGGCAATCCTACCTGGTCTTGCTCGTCTCCAATTACCCATTTTTATCCCACGTAGTCCTAGCGTTTAACATAAAAGTTTTTAAATCAAAATCCGGCCATCTGACCCTCCGGATCCGCCCACCCACCGAACCATTTCATGAAAATCCCTTCCCGAGGTAGTACTTAACTACCAGAAATTAGGAAGACAGTAGTCTATCAGACATCATCAAACAACAAGCAACATGCAATCTGTTGCATACCCTCGTTCAGGGAAAATCATCTGGTTGTTCCCACCAGATCCTTATTTAGAAACTTTTAATTCATTTCCTTTTCTTTATCTGCTATAATTAGCTTGTAACTAGTTTCCTAACTAATCATGCAACGCATTTAGTTTCAACCA
Source organism: Adiantum capillus-veneris (assembly GCF_014529385.1). Taxonomy (NCBI): domain Eukaryota; kingdom Viridiplantae; phylum Streptophyta; class Polypodiopsida; order Polypodiales; family Pteridaceae; genus Adiantum; species Adiantum capillus-veneris. Next base: position 44,679,324 of record NC_140957.1, on the reverse strand, counting down.
ATTCATCCTACCTCCCATTCAGGCCAAGATAATCGGTTACAAACATCAAAATGGCATCACCTTCACAAAATTTCCCAGAATTAAGTGTTTGGGAAAGGCTCAATTCATCCTAGTAATTTAATCAAAATGGCATTCCTTTCCAAGAATCATTAATTTAATGATAGAATTTTATAAGCACCATCTGGTGAACAGAATGCACAGGATAGCCCCCTATATCCTAGCCTTTCCAGTTCCTTTTTAAGCAACCAAGTCGAAACAAATTTCCTTAATTAAGTCACATCATCCTCCCTGAGTATAACCTTCTCATCAGACTTATGCATCAGGCCATACCCGGATTTTGGCCGATTTCCAATAAGATACCGTGGGTACTCCACTCGGCCGGGCAAAAATAAAACAAACCCATTCATCCCGTATCCCTCGGGCATGAATGACCTAGGTATAACAACTTGCCGGTTACAATACCGTAGTCGAAAAGGACTAATCTCCGACAAGTTCCCCAAGAGAATCCTCTCAATGGGCCGGCCTTTCAATCAAATTGACCCCAAGAAGATCCATCTTGGTTCCCGGTCATTTCCAGGCAATCTTCAAAACTCCTAGTTATATCTATGTTTTGCAATGGCTATCCCTATCACCTCTCGAGATTCCTTTTTAACTCCTAGTTGGTAATTTTCAGTTCATTCATTTATCAACCTTAATTCCTACTTTCATTAATTATCTACCAACAGTAGGAAATACAAGCGAGTTTTTGCCATAGGCATGTGATGGTTAATGTCTCTTCGGAAATGCCAACTTTTTAAGTTCAATCCCCATTTTGTCAATTCCCAGGTATTTACAATCCTTTGCCATCCATGGGCATCTCCATGGAAGCTTATAGAGTTTTCGGTTCAAACAACACGGAGATCAATTCCGCGAAGTTATCCCCTATCTCCCCCATCCCGTATTTGAAAACAAACTTGAAATTGAAAACTTTAGAAATACTCTTCAATACCAAAATTGAACTACTTCTATCGAGCTTAGACAACTACTCTTTCTTATGGTACCTAGCTTTCCATTTTTAGAAAGCTAGAAGGTCATTCTATAATTTATGAGTTTTCGAGCTCTCCATTAAAGCTTAAACCTAAAATACAAGGTAGTCACTAAAGCTTACACATAAGTGCAAAGTTACCATTAATGCTTAGCTTAAGAGGGAAAATCTATCTTTGAAGCTTAACTTTATGATGCATAGATAGTTTTAAATCACTTGACCCTAATTGCAAGGTTTCCATTAAAGCTTAAAACCTAAAAATGCAACGTAATCACTAAAGCTTACATCTAAGTGCAAAGTTACCATTAAAGCTTAGCTTACGAGAGTAAATCTACCTTTGAAGCTTAACTTTATGATGCATAGATACTCTTATCACTTGACCCTAATTGCAAGGTTCCCATTAAAGCTTAAAACCTAAAAATACAAGGTAGTCACTAAGCTTACACCTAAGTGCAAAGTTACCATTAAAGCTTAGCTTACGAGAGTAAATCTACCTTTGAAGCTTAACTTTATGATGCATAGATACTCTTATCACTTGACCCTAATTGCAAGGTTCCCATTAAAGCTTAAAACCTAAAATACAAGGTAGTCACTAAGGCTTACACCTAAGTGCAAAGTTACCATTAAAGCTTAGCTTACGAGAGTAATCTACCTTTAAAGCTTTACTTTATGATGCATAGCTACATTAATACTTAACCCTAATTCCAAGGTTACCATTAAAGCTTAAACCTAAAATGATGCACATAAACCTTCGTAATATTAAAGCATGGATTAATTAATCCTACTAGAAATGATGTTTACCTCCTCCAAACAAGAGGGAAGTGGGGTTGAAGTCCTTCTTGAAGAGATGTGAGGCTCAAGGAGGAAGGAAAGGGATTTAGGATGAAGAGGAAGGAGAGAGGAGCTTCTTCACAAAACCCTCAAGGGTTTGGCCGTCAAGAGAGGAAGAGAGTTGAGGGTTTGGCCTTCAAGAGAGGGAGAGAGCAAGAGCAAGGTTTAATGGAAACCTTGATTTACTTAAGCATAGTCTTGAGCATGGCAAGTATGCAAGTAGCTTAGAAATAAATGTGTGTGTAAAAATACAAAGGAGAGGGGTGTTTATATAGGAAATGGTGGGTGGAATTCTCTTCTCAAATTCTATTGGACCCCAAATTCTCTTCTCAAATGCTATTGGACCCTATTTCTCTTCTCAAATGCTATTGGACCCCAATTCTCCTCTCAATTGCTATTGGACACCATTTCTCTTCTCAAATGCTATTGGACCCCATTTCTCTTCTCAAATGCTCTTGGTCCCCAATTTTCTTCTTAGTTCTGATCTCTTAACTTTACCTTTCACTTAAGTTAGTCCCTTTTCCTCCTAGTTCTCGATCTAGATCAGTTCCCATGCGGCTTTTGATAAAGAAGTATAAAATAATCTTAATCTTAAAGGAAAAATATAGGGATGATGTAATTTCTTATTTGAAATATCCTAGTCTTTTCATTCTGGAGTAAAGTCTCGTTGTCCGTATAACTTCTTTGTCGGTCTTACTTTTTCTAAATTATTTTCTAGGCCGAAAAATTTCCGAATGGCTTTAGGGTTTAGGGAGGGACCTTACAAAATCCCCAACAAAAAGAAGGGCTGTTCTCAGCTCGGGACATGCTGTAGAGAGTAAACAATCTCAATGTTTGGTCAACTTATAATCGAAGATGGTTAGTAACTTTAGGGTATTTAGATTAAAGGACAGTGAAGCTGGTATGGACCTTGAATAATACACTTCTCTTCCATTTTTTAGCGCTATTGGTTGTAGTATGCTCGAAGCATACTTCAATGACTTGATTCACTTGCTCAGTTTGACCATCAGTCTCCGGATGATATACTGAGCTGAGATTCAGTTGGGTACCTAGAGATCAAAACATGGTTTGCCAAAACTTAGAAGTAAAGTTGGCATCCCGATCACTGATGATTCTTGCAGGGATTCCATGTAATCTTAGTACCTCTTTGACAAATATTTGGGCTATGTCGATGACGGTGGCTGTTTGCTTGACTGGAATTAGATGAGCCACCTTAGTGAGCTTATCTACTACGACAAAAAAGAATCATAGTTTCCAGTTGTCTTTGGAAGACAAGTGACAAAGTCCATACTCAGGCATTCCCACTTCATCTGAGGAATATCTAGGGGCTGAAGCTTTCCAAGTAGCTTGACGTGTTCTGCTTTGGTCTTCTGGCAAGTAAGGCATTTGCGAACATAATCTAGGATGTCCTTCTTCATCTTAGGCCAATAAAAATTCCTTTGGAGGGTAGAAAACATTTTATGGTACCCAGGATGAGTTGCCAATGGTTTATTGTGGGCTTCCTTTAAAAGCTGGGTGCGCAAACTAGTGGGAATGCACATCCGCTGTTTGAAGTAAAGAAGACCATCTGCTCGGGTTTTGAGCTTGAATCTCTTGCAGAAGAGGTCTAAAATAGGGGTCTACTTGAATTTCTTGTTGAACTTACTCGGGTAAAGAAGAGCTAAGGAGTGAAATAGCCAGGGTTGATACTCTTCTGCTTAAGGTATCGACAGCTTGATTTTCTTTGCCAGGTCGAAACTTGATTTCGAAATTGAATTCTTGAAGAAATTCAACCCATCTTCGCTGCCTCATGTTGAGTTCAGACTATGTGAAGATCCATTTGAGACTCTTGTGATCAGTGTTGACGAGCTCAAAGACTTGGCTTAGAAGTTAGTGTCACCACTTCCTCAAAGCATGCACCACAGTGAGGGCGAGCTTTTTGAAATGGGGCCTCTAAACCCAAACCAATGGGCCTACCCTCACAAAATGTTCGTAGAGAGGTACGCACACTACTTGGGGCACCACCTTCTTTTGGGAGTGGAGAAGGAAACCAATCAAAAATAACACTTGCACTCACCTACTCAAGCAAACACACTTTGAAAACCCCTTTACTCTATATACACTTTGGACACTTGAACACCATCAACGATTATGCAACCCAATGCCGTGCATCAAATGAAATATGCAATTTGTGGAATAGCATTCACCTTCTCCCCATAAGAATACCCATAAAACATACAAAATCCTCCTCTCTCAAGCACTCATCAAAAAATCATGCGCACAAGACTTGCCTCTCAAACACACAAGAGAATCACTTACATCAAACTAACACAATTTGCATAGAGAGCTCATCTCCATCTATGCAATGCCGTGACACAAATAAAATCACCATGAGAGATAGCCACATGCATATGTAATGAAGCAAAAGAGAGTTGGAGTGAGAAATTTCTTTAGACCAATTGAATAAGTGTGGAGAAAACAAACCAATGGTAAATTGAGAATAGAACACTTACTTGATTTCTCGCACACCTTTTAAGGGGAGGACAAATGCTGGCTAACCATCACTAATTGCGACACTTGAAAGTTTTGAAGATGATTTAAATGATCATTAACTATTGATCAAGAAACAACATGAAGTTGAAAATATAGGTGTGTGTCCTTGAGTCTCTCCAAGGGGGGCTATTTATAGTTGTGTAGGAGTGGGATTATTCTACACTTAATTAGGGTGAGTGATTAGCCCTATTTAAGTGTCCTTTGACCACTCATTGAATATTGGACATAAAAGGGACTATTTTTTCAACAAAAATATCATTTTAGACCGTGAAGGCTCCATAGGGGTTCATAATGTAGGTGGGCCCCACCATGAGGCCCTACGGGTGGCTCCTGCGGGGTATCTCAACTTGTCTGTCTTGGCATTTAGAAAGCATCTTTAGGTTGGTCCCATCACATGCAAGTGACCTTGAACACTCATTGCTCTTCTAGAAGATGAGTAGGGGAAAAATAAGATCTCACCCTCTTGATTTACTTGATTTACAGTTCCCTTTTGCTGCGAATCTGACAGGTTTACACTATTTTAACCATAACTTTTTACCTGTAGCTCGGAATGACATGCTTCAAAAGGCAAATTTGACCTTCTCAACATGTTTGATATAAATTTGGACTATTCTTCACGCCCATGCACCAAGGAATTCGGTTTGGAAGGTCCACACTAGGCTAGGGAACCTTTTGCTTCCAAGTCTTCTTGTATGGGCCCTTTGCTTGTATGCATCCAAGGGGAATCATGCTTTTTCAAAAGGGTATGATGCTTAAACAAATAGAGGAGGGGCCAATATTATTTGCTTGTGAAAAGAATATACAAATTTGAGTCTTTTTGAAAGGAGAAAAAATATATGTATATTTTTAAGAGATATTGGGCCACCTATGTAGGGGGCATAGAAGACTTGTAGAGATGGACCATAATCTTTGGTAAAGACAAATGGAGAGTTGATTTTCCATGGTAATTTATCTATATGGGATGGAAGATGGATATATTATTTTTCTACTACTAATTCACAAGAGGTAAGAAAGTTTGGGGGTAGATAGTTGGTTATTGTATGCTTACTTTTATTTATAAAGCAAAAAAGAAAAGGGTGGTAATATAAATATATGACTAAGGTGACATTTTTGGGAAGAGTACAATGTATGTGTCGCCACAAAGGTTAAACGAAGAGGGGGAATTTACTCTAGATAACTTAATAGCATAGAAAAATATATACACATATGAGGAAGAGGATGTTGAGTAGGCTGAAAAATGTTGCAAAAAGATGGTTACCATTTTATGCCACTCATATTAGCCCTCCCCCAAGCCTAGAGATATTCATATCTTTAGGAGGACGGTGTTGCTTCTTTTTCTTTCTTTTTTTTCTCTTTTTTTGTCATTTTTTCTTTTCCACTTTTTTTTTTTTTCAAGAGGAGGAGTGTCATGCACTCTTTTACTCCATTAGACCTGCTTTTCATTACCTCAATCCCATAAATCGGAGATGGGAGGGTAGCCTTGGGTATGTTCAGATTCCAAGGCTGGTTCTTCTTTGCACATCAAAGCTTTAAAAATAGGTGGAGCATTTGCCAAGCCGAAGGGAGCCATGCCAATTTGGAGCTTGGACAATGTAGGCAGATGACTTCCTATCAATCGATTGATACGTTGAAAGTAGGGCTTTAGTCTCCATCCATTGACTCTGGTCTTGTGGAGTTTTCCTGATAAATCTGCTAATCTGTAACTACCATTCCCAAACTTTGTTTTTATCATGAAAGGTCCCTCCCATCTTTGCAAAAACTTTTTGTAAGTCGAGTATCAAGTCGGTTATCATAGCGAAGAACCAACATACCTTCCTTCAATCCTTTCCCATTGAGCTTCTTGTTGATTTTGTCCCTTTGGCTTGTCGCTTTGGTGATGTAGTGATCAATGGACTCTTCTCTATCTAGCTCAAGTCGTTGGAGATCTAAGATCCTTTCATGTAGAACCTCTTTTGGTTTTTTTCCACTCTTGCAAGAACGCGCAAGCTTGAGAGCTCTACCTCAATGGGGAGAAGTGCCTCCTGTCCATAAACTAGATGAAAAGGGGTGAATTGGGTAGATACCTTGAAAGATGTCCTATACGCCCAAAGAGCAGCCCTCAAATGGCGATCCCAATCATTAGGCCGGTCCACAACCTGGTTAGAAATGATCTTACATATCATTCCATTCACTTTTTCCACCAATCCATTGCATTGAGGATAGTAGGGTGTGGAATGCAGGTGTTTCACTTTTAACCTCCTCAAGAGATCATTCAGAAGGTCAGCCCTAAAACCCGGGCCTCGATCTGATAAGATTTCTAGGGGTGTTCCAAACCTACTACAAATATGGTCAAAAATAAACTTTGATACCTCTTCAGCTGTGATTCGGGTTGTGCTTGTTGCTTCCGCCCATCGTGTCATGTAGTCAACACCCATGATGATGAAAACCTTCCCTGTAGAAGTACGAGGTAGGGGACCTATTGCATCCACACCCCACTTTTCAAAAGGGCCATAAGATATTATTGGGACTCGAGGCTCATATGTTAGTCGTCTATCCCCAGCAATTTGGCATGGCTTACATGCCTTACACCAATATTGGACATCACGATGTAAGCTCGGCCAAATAAACCCTGCTTGTAAAATCTTCCTACTTGTAATATCTTGAGAAAAGTGACCACCACAGACATCATCATGACATGAAAGAAGAATTTTCTCTATCTCTTGCACACCTGGTACTCTCCTCAAGACCAAATCTTTCCCTTTGTGATATAAATCATCCCCGATCAAATGGTAAGGTGTGGCCTTCTTAACTAGTCTATGTCTTTGCACCTTGTCTAAGTGTTTGGGACACTCACCTGCTTGTAGAAAGAAGATAATGTCTTTTAGCTCCTCTTGACCTTGATATTTGGGTTCATATAGTTTCACACCTCCTACCGCCATTTGAAGCTTTTCATTTGCGAGTAAGTCTGCTTCCTTGTTATGAGTTCTCACAATGTGTTGTACCTGTGTTGCTTTAAAACCCTTCATCAAAGCTCTTACACTACTAAGCCACTCAAACAATGTATGATTCTTGCACCTCCAAGTCCCTTGGATTTGCTTGACCACTAGCAAAGAATCACCTTTTATAATAAGTCTTTGTATGCCTAATTATTTGCATTATTCTAACCCAAGGGTTAGAGCAGTATACTCAGCCTCATTGTTAGAGTGAACGTTGGGTAGAGTGATACCTTTTCTAACCATTACCTCCTTTTGTGGGTTCAAAATGATGATCCCCCTGCTGATTTGTCTTGTTGGCGTTGATAAGCTCCGTCAAAGCATAAAGTATGGGCATTATCAATCTCCTTCACTTTGAACTGTTTTGAGACTTCCTCTCTTTGTAGTCGTGATCCTTCCCTTTCTCTCACTTTGTAGGTGAGAATGTCTGCAAGTCCTGCTCTTGTGCTATCTTCTACAAGGAAAGTGTATTCAAATTCTTGGAGTTCAAGCATCCACTTTGCTATTCTAGATGAGAGGCTCATGTGTTGTACTACATATGGTAGATTGTGCTCTAAGGTGAGAAAAACAAATGGCACAGGGAGAAGATACGATCGAAACTTCCTTACCGCAAACAAGATTGCAAAGACCACTTTCTCCATTTCAGTGTATCCCTTCTCGGCCGGAGTCATCACCTTGCTTGCAAAATAGATCGGCCTCATGTATGATGTTTTAGGATCTTTTTGCATCAAAACAACACCAATTGCTTCGAAATCTACACTTGGAGTGACATAGTAGGTCTCCTTTGGATCTAGTGGCATTAGGATTGGGAGAGAGCTAAGAATGCCCTTCACTTCCTCAAAACATTTTGCATGTTCCCTCCCCCATTCAAATGTAGATTGGCTTGCCAACCTATGCAAAGGGGCGATGGCTTTGCTAGGAGATGGATGAAGCGAGACATGTACCTCACTTTGTGGTTGAAGGTCATTAGCTCCTTAGTTGTTGTTGGTGGAGATAATGACAAAAGGGCCTCTACTTTAGAGGGATCCACTTGAATTTCCTTGTGAAGAAAACACATGGCCTAGCAAAACCACCTGAGATTCATCGATATGACACTTCTCTGGGTTGAGTTGTCCCCCAAATTGATGGAGCCTCTTAAGCCCCTCTTCAACCTTTTGGCAATGAAGTGATCTACAACTATAAATACAGAAATCATCCATAAAGACTCTTATAGATTTTCCAAAGAATGGCTGAAATAGAAATATTGTGAATATCATGAAGGTGCTAGGAGCATTGGTGAGCCCAAAAGGCATTACTCTGAATGCAAAACATCCCCAAGGCATGATGAAGGTGGTTTTTGGTTGGTCCTCTTCTGCTATTATAATTTGAAAATATCCTGAATACCCATCACACACAGTGTAGCATTCGTGACCTGCTACTTCATTCAAAATTTCATCTTGGAAAGGGAGAGGGAAGTGGTCCCTCTTTGTCGCAGCGTTGAGGGGTTTGTAATCCACGCAGACCCTCCACTTAGCATTCTTCTTGGGAGTGACTACAATAGGTGATACCCATTCGGAGTTGGATACTGGATAGATGAAGCCAGCCTTCAAGAGTCGATTCACTTCTTGTAGGAGAGCCTTTTGTTGCACAGATCCTAGTCGCCTTAACTTTTGAGCCACCGGTTTGGTCCCTGGTTTCAATTCAATTCGATGCTCTATTACATCTACACCTCTTATTTGTGAGTAGTCAGTGATAAACAAATTGGGATACCTCCTTAACATATTGATGTTGGACCTCTTCTCCTCACAAGTAAGATCTTTTGCAAGCATCTTCTCAAATCCTTCTTCAAGGTGGTGGCATCTTTCATCCCCTCGTGTGTGATTGTCTGTTGGATTTTCTTCTACAGAAACATCTTGGGTGTTGGCGTTGAATACAATTCCCATTACCTCCAAAGAAGACTCCTCTTCACTGGTTGATGCATCCTCATCACTCGAGTAAGGACTCTCCTCCTCGCTCTCTTCATCTGCCGTGGTTTCATAGTTGATATCTAGTTGCTTTCCTTCTCGCCAATCATACACCACCGGTTGACCCTTCTTAAGAATCAAACGACCACTTCCCCATTTTTGATCTGCATTCACAGCAATGAGCCAAGGCCTCCCTAGGATGATGGGATAGCCCTCCCCCTTAGCTGTCATGACATACATATCCACTCGTGCATCTATGTTACATACAAAGACTTTTACATTTTCAATGATCCCCAAACACTTCACACTTGAGTTGTTGGCTACCCTAGCTTGACAATTGGAGGACTTTGTAATTTCAAGCCCTAACCTGTTCATTGATTTTTCCGTGATCACACACATTTGAGCTCCACCATCAACATATACATTAGACACCTTTTTACCCCTTATGTAAGCATCCACAATGGGTTCCACATCTTTTTGTAGCTTTGAGGCCACAACCTTAATGGAAAGATTTGATTTTTTTTTTGGAATTCTTGTACTTACCAACTTTGGCCATTGCCTTCTTACTTTGGCTGATAGGTGTAGAAGTTGAGGCCATGAAATGTTTGGCTTTTGGGTTTGTAAATCCTCCAGGATGTTGTAGGGCTCTAGCTCCTTTCCCAATGGGAAGTCGCTGATACCAATTTCCCTTCGCCTTGATCTTTTCTTCTTGCTACTTTCAGCTTCTTCCATCTTTGACTTCTTCTTCTTGTCCCTTCTGGCTGAATTTGTTCCTTCACTTCTCATGTCTTCATCCTTATCATGTGCTCTTGTGCGTTTTTCTGCCGGCATAACATCAAAGTTTAGAGTATGCTCATCTATTACCTCTTCTAGCTTGATGATGTTGAATCCTCTTTCTTCCTCCTCATGTGGGACGGGAGGTATATTTGCTGGTGGTGGTGGTCGACGAAGGATTTGTGGGCCTTGAGCTAGTTCTTGCTGCACAGTGAGAGGAGGCGGTCTGGGGGGATATATGTCTCCTGGAAGTCGCCTTGGATGTGGACAATTGTACATGCCATGGCCCATTTCATTGTAATTCCAACATCACAACTCTTGAGCTTGTCTTCGTTGATTGCGATTCCCTTCTCTTGGTTGTCGTTGTTGAGGTAGGCCCTGTACTAGATTCACAGTGAGGTTCTCAAGCTGTTGAGTTAGCCTTTGTAAAACCTCTTGTTGAGAGTTATCTCCTATTTGTGAAGATTGTGCAAGAGGGGCCCTAATTGGTGCTTCCATGGTTTGTGAAGACTCCCTCTCACTCACTTCATTCAAACCCCTTGCTCTATGTTCTTGGAAGTGTAGTTTTCTAAACTTGATGATGGCTACCTCACGTGCTTCTTCGAAGGTGGATGGGAATTTTAGCTCTACTTTAGCCTTTAAAAGTGGATACAAGCCAACCATGAATCTCTCTTTTTTTAGAAAGTTAGGTGCACCACCATGATTTTCTAATGTAGCCTCCCACCTACCCCATAGATTGACAAAGGTTGCTTCATAAGAGGGATAGTCTTCAAGTGATACCTGCTTATGTCCAATAAGACATTTCCATAGTCCTTCAGAAGTATCACCTTGCCCGAACTTGGAGAGGAAGTTTGCTCGCAGTCTCTCCCAGTTGGACTTGATTTGGGGTTGCAAGGTCTCATACCATGCTTTAGCTTCTGCTTTTAGAACCAACGGGAAGGCTCTTGGCTTTACTTCCTCTTCATCTCTCCCGGATATGAGATGTGCCATCTCCAAGTTGTCAAGAAACTCTTGCGCATCTTCCCCACTTCTTGCATAGAACGTTTAGACTTTTTTTTTTTTTAAAGAAACTTTTCTCTTACGGGCCGCACAAGATTGTTGACACTATAAATCTGATTACATTAAAATGAAGATGTACACATCCATTGTTAATTCGTACTTTATCATAGGTAGAATAAATGGATTAATTGAAGCATTGATTTCATTGAGGCGAGTGGATCCAAATATCCTCCTTATGATAGATTGAAACCTAAACTTAGTTGCAATGATTATATGAATGGATTGCCGAGCAATAGGCCTAAAAGGTTCATTGTTTTGATCGTGATTCATGTGCTACTCCTCGTTGTTGGTTTGAAGACCTTGTTCCTTCATATGGCCCTTGAGCACCCCTTCACCACTCCTTGTTCCTGCCTTTAAAACAAAATGAAAATGTGAACATCAAAAGAAGTTTCATAATTGATGATTGGAAGTATAATTGGATTGGGTGATGCCAGTATTTCTCTAAGTCTTTCTGCACCAAACATAAAAACAATGCGTTCTTGGAAAAAAACTTTTCTATCTAAGTGAACATTTACTCTAATGTGTTGTGCAAAATTAAATGGATAGATGGGAACTCCATTGTTCATCACTAAAAAATTTGAAGGTAACTTGGAAATATGTTCCTCAGTGGGGGTACCACTTTATGAGGGCGAGCTTTTTGAAATGGGGCCTCTAAACCCAAACCAATGGGCCTACCCTCACAAAATGTTCGTAAAGAGGTACACACACTACTTGGGGCACCACCTTCTTTTGGGAGTGGAGAAGGAAACCAATCAAAAATAACACTTGCACTCACCCACTCAAGCAAACACACTTTGAAAACCCCCTTACTCTATATACACTTTGGACACTTGAACACCATCAACGATTATGCAACCCAATGCCGTGCATCAAATGAAATATGCAATTTGTGGAATAGCATTTACCTTCTCCCCATAAGAATACCCATAATACATACAAAATCCTCCTCTCTCAAGCACTCATCAAAAAATCATGCGCACAAGACTTGCCTCTCAAACACACAAGAGAATCACTTACATCAAACTAACACAATTTGCATAGAGAGCTCATCTCCATCTATGCAATGCCGTGACACAAATAAAATCACCATAAGAGGTAGCCACGTGCATATGTAATGAAGCAAAAGAGAGTTGGAGTGAGAAATTTCTTTAGACCAATTGAATACGTGTGGAGAAAACAAACCAATGGTAAATTGAAAATAGAACACTTACTTGATTTCTCGCACACCTTTTAAGGAGAGGACAAACGCTGGCTAACCATCACGAATTGCGACAATTGAAAGTTTTGAAGATGATTTAAATGATCATTAACATAACCATGAGAGAGATCATGATGTATTTACAAGTTATTGAGGTGCTACAAATGATTTATTGGGTTGATGGAGTAAGAGATTGTAGAATAGAAAGAGTGGAGGATAGAGTTGCACTTCCTCCAAAAAGGAGGGTTAGGAGGGAGGATGTGAAAGAGGGAGAGTTGGGGTTTTCTCTACTATTGATCAAGAAACAACATGAAGTTGAAAATATAGGTGTGTGTCCTTGAGTCTCTCCAAGGGGGGCTATTTATAGTTGTGTAGGAGTGGGATTATTCTACACTTAATTAGGGTGAGTGATTAGCCCTATTTAAGTGTCCTTTGACCACTCATTGAATATTGGATATAAAAGGGAATATTTTTTCAACAAAAATATCATTTTAGACCGTGAAGGCTCCATAGGGGTGCATAATGTAGGTGGGCCCCACCATGAGGCCCTACGGGTGGCTCCTGCGGGGTATCTCAACTTGTCTGTCTTGGCATTTAGAAAGCATCTTTAGGTTGGTCCCATCACATGCAAGTGACCTTGAACACTCATTGCTCTTCTAAAAGATGAGTAGGGGAAAAATAAGATCTCACCCTCTTGATTTATTTGATTTACAGTTCCCTTTTGCTGCGAATCTGACAGGTTTACACTATTTTAACCATAACTTTTTACCTGTAGCTCAGAATGACATGCTTCAAAAGGCAAATTTGACCTTCTCAACATGTTTGATATGAATTTGGACTATTCTTCACGCCCATGCACCAAGGAATTCGGTTTGGAAGGTCCACACTAGGCTAGGGAACCTTTTGCTTCCAAGTCTTCTTGTATGGGCCCTTTGCTTGTATGCATCCAAGGGGAATCATGCTTTTTCAAAAGGGTATGATGCTTAAACAAATAGAGGAGGGCCCAATATTATTTTCTTGTGAAAAGAATATACAAATTTGAGTCTTTTTGAAAGGAGAAAAAATATATGTATATTTTTAAGAGATATTGGGCCACCTATGTAGGGGGCATAGAAGACTTGTAGAGATGGACCATAATCTTTGGTAAAGACAAATGGAGAGTTGATTTTCCATGGTAATTTATCTATATGGGATGGAAGATGGATATATTATTTTTCTACTACAAATTCACAAGAGGTAAGAAAGTTTGGGGGTAGATAGTTGGTTATTGTATGCTTACTTTTATTTATAAAGCAAAAAAGAAAAGGGTGGTAATATAAATATATGACTAAGGTGACATTTTTGGGAAGAGTACAATGTATGTGTCGCCACAAAGGTTAAACGAAGAGGGGGAATTTACTCTAGATAACTTAATAGCATAGAAAAATATATACACATATGAGGAAGAGGACGTTGAGTAGGCTGAAAAATGTTGCAAAAAGATGGTTACCATTTTATGCCACTCAACAGCTAGAAGTTTCAAATCATGAGTGGGGTAATTCCGCTCATGTACACGAAGCTGACGGGATTCATAGGCGACTGGGTGACCTTCTTCCCGTAAAATTCCTCCAAATCCTTGGCCCACAAGCGTCCACAATAACTTCAAAAGGTTTCTCAAAATCAAGGAGTTTGAGGACAGGATCGCTGGCCAAGAGGTCTTTGAGTTTATTGAAGGCAACATCTCTCTTATCTGTCCAGGTAAAGGGTTCATCTAGCTTGGTAAGTTCAGTGAGAGGTCCTGAGATAAGGACATATTCTTGGATAAAAATTTTGCACCACCCTGTAAGACCAAGAAATCCTCTGACTTTCGTAACGTTTTTGGGAATAGGCCATTTGATCGCTGCTTCCACCTTAGCTGGATCTGAGGATATGCCATCCCTGGATACAATGAAGGCAAGATAGGCTACTTTTTCCACAAAGAATGAGTATTTACTACGCTTGGCATAGAGTTTAGCTTCTCTCAAGATCTCCAGGTCTTGACGTAGATGTTGTTCATGCTCTTCTCTGGTTTTGGAGTAGACCAAAATATCATCAAAGAAGACAAGAACAAAATCATCTAATCCTTTTCAAAAGAGATCCGTCATGAGTCGATTGAAGGTAGCAGGGGCATTAGTTAAGCCAAAAGGCATTACTATGAATTCATAATGCCCAAACCTGGTGTTGAAGGCGGTCTTCGGGATGTCTTCTTCTTGAATTCGCACTTGATAGTAGCCCGACCTGAGATCTATCTTTGAAAAATATTGAGCTCCTTCGAGGCAATCAAAAAGTTCCTCTATTCGTGGTAGGGGGTACTTATATTTGATGGTGCACTGATTTAATCCTCTGTAATCTATATAGAGTCTGAAGTTTCCATCCTTCTTCTTTTGAAATAAGATTGGGGCACCCCAGGGAGAAACAATTTGCCTGATAAATCCCTGTTCAAGGAGTTGAGTGACTTGATCCTTCAGCTCTAAAGCTTCCGAAAGAGACATCTTGTAGGGTGACTTGGCAATGGGTTGGGCTCCGGGAACTAAGGTAATATCATGTACTAGCCCTCTGGTTGGGGGAAGGTCTGTTAGCTCCTCAGGAAAGACGTCTTGGTATTCACTCAACCATTCTGGTTCTTGCTTTTCTGGCTCTTCCTCAGGTTTGTTTAACTTTAGGACGTAGAGAGGCAATCCTTTTCGTAACCCTTTCATTAACTGCTTGGCCTTAACTACCCTTAGTGGGGCTTTTCCTCTTCTCCCGTGGATTTCTACCCGTTCCTTACTAGTTGAAAGGAAGGATACTGTTCCCTGGCTACAATGGATATCAGCCTTATTCAGACTTAACCAATCCATCCCCAAGATTCCGTGGAATTTCCCCATCTTAAGGACTCTAAGCTTCTGGCTAGTGGAATAACCTTCTAATTGGAAAGGGAGTTCTACAATTTGCTCTTCTCAAGATAAGGTTGCCCCGCTAGCTAATGAGACTCTTAGATTCTTACTTGTAGGTTGAGGTTCTAAATGTGGACGCTTGATAGTGGCAGGGGAGATGAATGAATGCGAGCTACCAGAGTCAATTAAAAAAACTAAGGGTTTACCCTGGTAATCCCCTTGTGCTTCTAGTATAGAAAATTGCTTATTCTTACCACTTGGGTCCAGGGCTGCATAGATCTGTGCCTGCTCCTCCACCTCATCCGTGATAGTCACATGGTTGGATGTAACCCTTGTGGGAGGTGGGTTGGGACGCTGAATAACTGGCCCAGGGTTCCTAGGGTTCCTTGCTTGATTTCTGTTAGCAGCTAGTTGCCTTTGAGGTCGCTGGTTTTGGTAATGAGGGCCGGGATTTCTACTTCTCCGAGGACAATCTGTCTTCTTGTGTCCCCATTCATGGCACTCAAAACATTGAATTTGTCTTCCGCCGTGAGTTATAGGAAGGGCGTTTACTTGAACAGGTTGAACGGTAGGCTGATTTCTAGATTGGTTCATATTCTGGAACTTTGGTGGCCTGTAAGATGGTTCAAAATGAAGGG
Source organism: Adiantum capillus-veneris (assembly GCF_014529385.1). NCBI lineage: Eukaryota > Viridiplantae > Streptophyta > Polypodiopsida > Polypodiales > Pteridaceae > Adiantum > Adiantum capillus-veneris. The sequence continues at coordinate 44,663,459 of NC_140957.1, read as the reverse complement.
GTAGATCCCCCTTTCTCTCTCCTTGCTGATTATTGCTTTTGAGGAGGCTTTTGGGCTTAGCCCGTATTAGTGCATCTGCTAGATTTGCAGGGCATAGAGCCTCTACTTCATCTGCGAGCTTGCCTTCCAAACCCAAGATGAAGCGCCTGAGTTTCTGCTCTTCGCTGATCAGAGGGGCATATCTGGAGAGTCTGACAAAGTCTTCATAATAGATGTCAATAGCTCTTCCTCTCCGAGTACAGGCTAAAAAATCATTCATCTTTGTGGATGAGTATTTCACAGGCCAATATCGCTCTTTCAGGTGGCGCTGCAATTCTTCCCAACTCTGGGTACCTTCTGCCACGCCTCTTGACTGGCAGTTTAACTTCCACCATAACTTTGGTGATCCTGTTAACTTGGCTCTACCCATGATGCTCTGGGCGAGATGATTATACTTAGCCAGATCAAAATAGTCCTCCATGGAGATGATCCATTCTTCTAGCCCTTTTTCGACGTTTGGGCCTTCTCCTGAAAAAGCTCCAGGTTGGACCGGCTGGAGCAGTGACTTTATGTCTTTGTCTCTCCCGAAATATCCTTTTGGAATAGCCTCCATTTTCGCTACGGGAAAAGCTTGATCTGCAGGGGGAGGGGGAGTTCCTCTTCCTCTGGGAGCAGCTCTTCTAGGAGGCATGATTATATTCTGTGAGCAACATTATATCTCATGCTTAGTGCCGGTTCATAATATTTAATTATTCAACGTTCACAACTTTGCCATTCTAATCCTTTCATATTAGACTATTGACTTGTGGTATTTAAGGCAATCGCTATCAGACGGAGACTTTCAAATAAAAAAGAAAAGAAAATCTCACTTAGGATCACACCAGAGATAGTAGACAGTATGATTCAAAAGATAATCTCTCTTTGATTCATAGAATAAATATTGGGTTACAAAAATCCAAGAAGTGGATATTCCGTGGTACTCTGTCTTGTCATAATCTAGGTAGTCAAATAGAACCTTATGATCCTTCCTTGAAATATGGGGCTGCTTACAAATTGCTTCCCCGATTTCCTTCCAGGGGGAATGCAGAAAAGGTCCCTTTAATTTTAGTGGCTTTGGGTAGATACAAATCTTTTCACGAGGTACATAGGAGAGGGCGAGTAAAAGTTTGCTCTCAAAGTTTGCTGCAAAACTCTTGAGAATGTAGTATCTCTTGGGTCCTAGTCCTAGCTTTTTTTTGATCATGGATAGATGTAAGTTATCTAGAAGGTACTTATGGCCAAACATCAATACTCGGGTTACTTCATTTGATGTGGTAGTCTTCCATTCCTGAGTGGGATCTTCACTTGTTTTTGGAAAAAACAGTTCTCGAAAATGTTCCAGCATAGAGAGCCTTTGCTCTAGCGTAGCAGAATCCATCCTCTCACAAACAATCTTCTGAATTTCTTCTGACAATCTGTTGCATACCCTCGTTCAGGGAAAATCATCTGGTTGTTCCCACCAGATCCTTATTTAGAAACTTTTAATTCATTTCCTTTTCTTTATCTGCTATAATTAGCTTGTAACTAGTTTCCTAACTAATCATGCAACGCATTTAGTTTCAACCAATTCATCTTACCTCCCCATTCAGGCCAAGATAATCGGTTACAAGCCATCAAAATGGCATCACCTTCGCAAAATTTCCCAGAATTAAGTGTTTGGGAAAGGCTCATCAAGTAATTTAATCATTCCTTGCTAAGAATTTTATTTCGAGAGATATAGCACCATCTGGTGAACAGATGCACAGGATAGCCCCTATATTCCTAGCCTTTCCAGTTCCTTTTTAAGCAACCAAGTCGAAACAAATTTCCTTAATTAAGTTCACATCATCCTCCCTGAGTATAACCTTCTCATCCAACTATTGGCATCAGGCCATACCCGGATTTTGGCCGATTTCCAATAAGATACCGTGGGTACTCCACTCGGCTGGGCAAAAATAAAACAAACCCATTCATCCCGTATCCCTCGGGCATGAATGACCTAGGAATAACAACTTGCCGGTTACACTACCCTAGCCGAAAAGGACTAATCTCCGACAAGTTCCCCAAGAGAATACTCTCAATGGGCCGGCCTTTCAATCAAATTGACCACAAGAAGATCCATCTTGGTTCCCGGTCATTTCCAGGCAATCTTCAAAACTCCTAGTTAAATCTATGTTTTGCAATGGGCTATCCCTATCACCTCTCGAGATTCCTTTTTAACTCCTAGTTGGTAATTTGTAGGTTCATTCACTTATCAACCTTAATTCCTACTTTCATTAATTATCTACCAACAGTAGAAAATACAAGCGAGTTTTTGCCATAGGCATGTGATGGTTAATGTCTCTTCGGAAATGCCAACTTTTTAAGTTCAATCCCCATTTTGTCAATTCCCAGGTATTTACAATCCTTTGCCATCCATGGGGCATCTCCATGGAAGCTTATAGAGTTTTTGGTTCAAACAACACGGAGATCAATTCCGCGAAGTTATCCCCTATCTCCCCCATCCCGTATTTGAAAACAAACTTGAAATTGAAAACTTTAGAAATACTCTTCAATACCAAAAATTGAACTACTTCTATCGAGCTTAGACAACTACTCTTTCTTATGGTACCTAGCTTTCCATTTTTAGGAAGCTAGAAGGTCATTCTATAATTTATGAGTTTTCGAGCTCTCCATTAAAGCTTAAACCTAAAATACAAGGTAGTCACTAAAGCTTACACATAAGTGCAAAGTTACCATTAAGAGAGCAAATCTACCTTTGAAGCTTAACTTTATGACGCATAGATCCTCTTAAATCACTTGATCCTAATTGCAAGGTTTCCATTAAAGCTTAAAACCTAAAAATGCAACGTAATCACTAAAGCTTACATCTAAGTGCAAAGTTACCATTAAAGCTTAGCTTACGAGTGCAAATCTACCTTTGAAGCTTAACTTTATGATGTGTAGATACTCTTATCACTTAACCCTAATTGCAAGGTTTCCATTAAAGCTTAAAACCTAAAAATGCAAGGTAATCACTATAGCTTACATCTAAGTGCAAAGTTACCATTAAAGCGTAGCTTACGAGAGTAAATCTACCTTTGAAGCTTAACGTTATGATGCATAGATACTCTTATCACTTGACCCTAATTGCAAGGTTCCCATCAAAGCTTAAAACCTAAAAATACAAGGTAGTCACTAAGGCTTACACCTAAGTGAAAAGTTACCATTAAAGCTTAGCTTACGAGAGTAAATCTACCTTTAAAGCTTAACTTTATGATGCATAGCTACCATTAATACTTAACCCTAATTCCAAGGTTACCATTAAAGCTTAAACCTAAAATGATGCACATAAACCTTCCTAGTATTAAAACGTGGATTAATTAATCCTACTAGAAATGAAGATTACCTCCTCCAAACAAGAGGGAAGTGGGGTTGAAGTCCTTCTTGAAGACATGTGAGGCTCAAGGAGGAAGGAAAGGGATTTAGGATGAAGAGGAAGGAGAGAGGAGCTTCTTCACAAAACCCTCAAGGGTTTGGCCGTCAAGAGAGGAATAGAGTTGAGGGTTTGGCCTTCAAGAGAGGGAGAGAGCAAGAGCAAGGTTTAATGGAAACCTTGATTTACTTAAGCATAGTCTTGAGCATGGCAAGTATGCAAGTAGCTTAGAAATAAATGTGTGTGTAAAAATACAAAGGAGAGGGGGTGTTTATATAGGAAATGGTGGGTGGAATTCTCTTCTTAATTTGTATTGGACCCCAATTCTCTTCTCAATTCCTATTGGACCCCAAATTCTCTTCTCAAATGCTATTGGACCCTATTTCTCTTCTCAAATGCTATTGGACCCCAATTCTCCTCTCAATTGCTATTCGACCCCATTTCTCTTCTCAAATGCTATTGGACCCCATTTCTCTTCTCAAATGCTATTGGACCCCAATTTTCTTCTTAGTTCTTATCTCTTAACTTTACCTTTCAATTAAGTTAGTCCCTTTTCTTCCTAGTTCTCGATCTAGATCAGTTCCCACGCGGCTTTTGATAAAGAAGTATAAAATAATCTTAATCTTAAAGGAAAAATATAGGGATGACGTAATTTCTTATCTGAAATATCCTTGTCTTTTCATTCTGGAGTAAAGTCTCGTTGTCCGTATAACTTCTTTGTCGATCTTACTTTCTCTAAATTATTTTCTAGGCCAAAAAAATTCTGAATGATTCTAGGGTTTAGGGAGGGACCTTACACCTTTGAAAGGGTTTAAGGAGATGCGATACAATCTGCACTTCTTAAACACTTTTTGTAAACATGATAGATGTTCTTCCCAAGAGGAATAAACACAAAAGTCATCTAAGAAATCTTCGCAAAACTCCCTCAAATATTCTCTAAAAGCAGTGTTTATTAATCTTTGGAAGGTAGTGACGAAGGAAATTTGGAATGGCGGCCTCTACACCAAAACAAACTCCATTGCGCCACAAGGGAAATGAGATGAGGGCACCACCTAGTCTTGGAAGCGTGGACTAGGACCGCTACACAAAGAGAGAGAGAGAGAGAGAGAGAGAGAGAGAGAGAGAGAGAGAGAGAGAGAGAGAGAGAGAGAGATCACTACGAATGAAGCATTAACCGTAGTGTGTGTACAAGGAATGGATGACTTTAAACACTCCCAAAAAAATAGCATATAGATTACCAAACAATCACTCAAGGATTAGCCAAGATCACATCAAGCACTCTCACATGCATATAAAACATTTCTCTTAATTAACATAAGTAAGAGGAGGAGAGGTTACTAGCATGAAACAATTTGCACTCTAGGATGTGCAAGAATAGAGTGAATGAATGAGCTTATGGGCTCATGGTGAGTGATACAAAGGCTCAATGGGGCTGAGGGAGGCTTGAAATTACAAAGGGGAAGGCCTCTTTATATAGGAAAGAGAGTGATTAGGAGTGAGGTTAAGATCCAAGTGTAATTTGTACAAATGAAGCTTGATTAGGGACATTCAACCAATGAAGAAGCTCCTTCCAAGTGATTTGTTGACCAATTAGCTCCATCATCACTTGTGTTGTCTTCACTCCTTCCTCCATAGCTTGAGTCCAAGAGCTTCCTTATTTTAAAATGTAAAGAATCTACATAAAATCAATACATATCTAGTAATAATAGAAAGGGGTTGAATGAGAACTTATGAATTACAACAAGATTAAGCATGACTTGAGAGGTGATTAGAAGAGGAACTTTGATGGGTTTTTGAGCTTGAGAGAGAAAAGGAAGGAGAGGAGGGTGAGAAGACTAATGGCTGATTTTTAGAGAAGGTCTCAATGTGGAAAAGGAAGGGTGTGTGTGTGTAAAGGTAGAGGGGGTGGTCTCCACCACAATTGGAAAAACTGGCGTCCGCCATTTTGGCCATATCTCCTAGATCGTAGATGCAAAAATTATAAAAAAAATATGGCCAGAATCTCCAGCTCATCAGCTACAACTTTGATGAAGACAACTTTTCTTGGATCGGAGTGGAAGTACTTTTTAAAAATTCAGCAAAATCATGTGTCTGGTTCCTTCCTTTACCAAGTCTTCCACTTGGGTCCCATTTGTTTGAATCATCATATGGCTCCAAAGCCATGATGATATGAGCCACTCATGACCCTTGAATCATGGGTGCATGGCTCCACAACCACATCATATCTTTTCTTTTCACATTTACATATTTTCCCTTCCCTTTACCACTAGGTTCTCCCTCTACCTTTCACCTCCGGTGAACTAGTCAAGAAAAAATTCCTATCAAATCATTTTTTTTAAATTTTTTTTTTCCAAGAGGTTGTTCTCACTCTTTCTTTTATTGTAAACCTCTAGAAGCAAGGAAAACCAACAAAATATGATAAACGAAAATTTGTGATAGGCTCGGATCATAGTCCCCCCAAACCTGGCTAGGGGTATTTATGCCTCTAGCCTACTTTCTTTGATCTTGAGCTGACCTTATCCTGATGTCATAAGGCTTTAGACGCCATCCATTTGTCCTGGTCTTGTGCACTTTACCATCAATGTCTTGAAGTCTGTAAGAGCCATTTTTGAACTTTTTGGTGACCAAGAACGGGCCTTCCCATCGGAAAAGAAACTTTCCATCCTTACGAGCGTCGAAGCGATTGTCATATCGAAGCACTAGAGATCCCTTTTTGATGTCTTTGGATGCTAGCTTTTTGTTGAACTTTTCTCTGCGCTTCTCTGCTTCTTGAGAATAGTGGTTGATGGCTTCTTCACGATCCAATTGCAGCCTCTCTAAATCCATGATCCTTTGATGTACTTTCTCCTTTTGAGAGCCTACCTGGCTACCCAATATTCGAAGACTTGTTAACTTCACTTCAATGGGCAAAAGCGCCTCCTTTCCATAAACCAAATGAAAGGGTGTGTACCCTAATGTGGTTTTGAAGGAGGTTCTATAGGCCCATAGAGCTCCATTCAGGTGTTTGTCCCAATCTTGGCGCCTAGCATGTACCTGTTTGGTGAGAATTTTGCAAATGATTCCATTTACCTTTTCCACCAAACCATTGCACCGAGGGTAGTAAGGAGTAGAGTGTTGATGCTGAATATTTAGCTTCTTCATGAGTTCTCCTACCAAGTCTGCTCTAAACCCTGGTCCTCTATCAGATAGTATTTCAAGAGGGGTGCCAAACCGGCAACAGATGTGGTCAAAGATGAACTGACTCACATCCTTAGCAGTAATTCTATTGGTCGGCATAGCCTCAGCCCATCTAGTCATGTAGTCTACTCTCATGATGATGTACTATTTACCTGACTGAGTGCGTGGTAGAGGTCCTATGGCATCAATTCCCCACTTCTCAAAGGGCCCATATACCTTTATTGGGTTCTGAGGTTCAGCTATGAGCCGTCGTGGTCTTGCTTTCTGACATTCATCACATGTTTGACACCAGTATTTGACATCACGATGAAGACTTGGCCAAGTAAACCCAGCTTGTAGAACCTTTCTACTAGTGATGTCGTGTGCAAAGTGTCCTCCGCACATATCATCGTGACAAGCTTTTAAAATTTCTTCAATTTCACTCTTCAAAGGAACTCTCCTAAGCACACCATCCTTACCTAGACAATACAAGTCATCATTTACTATGCGATACCTGGTAGCCTTCCTAGCTAACCATCGCCTTACCCCTGCATTCAAGTGTTTAGGAGCCTCTCCTCGCTCCAGAATGTGCATAATATCTTCCAAGTCCTCCTTGCCTTGCTGAAGTGGAAGTTTGATGGCCACTGCTCCCACTATTGACTCATTTAACTTTGATGATGCTAGGTGGTCTGCATCCTTGTTCTGGTCTCTTGGCACATGATGTACTTGTGCCTCCCTAAATCTCCTCATAAGAGCTTTGGATTCTCTCATTTTAGTAGAGAGACGGGCATTTTTGCAAGCCCATGTACCTTGCATTTGCCTTACCAAAAGCATGGAGTCACCAAAAGCGTTTAATCTCTTAATTGAATTATCAAGGCACCAACAAAGGCCATGAATTAGAGCATGATATTCTGCTTCATTGTTGGAGTGGACATCTTCTAGAGTGATCCCTTCACCATGGATCCTCTCTCCCAATGGAGATAAGACCACGATGCCTGCAACTGCCTTATCCTTGGTTCTCTTGTATGCTCCATCAAAGTAGAGGCTATAAGCATTGACCAAAGCCTCTGGAGCTGGAGGTGGTGGAAGTTCCTTTCTCTTCAAATGGAAAACTTTTTCATAGCACTTGTTTGTTAAAATGTCGGCTAAGCATGCTCGAGTTGTTCTTTCAACCTGTATTGTATAATCAAACTCTTGAAGTCGCACCACCCACTTTGCTATTTTGTCAGAGATTTCCATATGTTGTAGTGCATAGGGAAACATATCCTCCACAGTGATAATTACAAACCTCTTCGGCAGCAAGTATGGCCGAAATTTGGTTACCGCAAACATGAGAGCTAACACTAGCTGTTCCATCAGGGTGTAGGCCTTCTCTGTGTTTTCCATGAGGCGGCTAGCAAAATACACAGGCCTCATAAAGGATGTTTTTGGATCTTTTTGTAGGAGGGCAGCACCAATGGCCTCTTCTCCCACACTAGGGTTTACAAAGAATGTTTCTTCCCAACAAGGTTGGAGGATTATAGGGAGTGACCCTAACATTTTTTTAATCTCTCTAAAATGCCCTTCACTTTCTTCACTCCAAACAAGCGTCTCTTGACGAGTCAGCTGTTGTAGAGGAAATATCACTTGGGAGAGTAAGTGTATGAATCTACTCAAATATCTTAGCTTTTGCAAGAAGGAGATTAATTGTTTGATGGAAGTTGGGGAAGGTAGATTTAGCAATGTTTCTATCTTTTCAAGATCTACCTCGATTCCATCAATGGACACTACATGCCCTAATAGTGTAACCTTGCTTTCCCCAATGTGACATTTGTCCTTGTTTAGTTGTCCACCCAGCTTAGCTAAAGGAGTAAATCCTTCATCAATCTTGCCGAGATGCATACTTTTGGAGCTGTAAATACAAAAGTCATCTATGAAAACCCTTATGGACTTACCAAAGTAAGGTTGGAAGACCATGTTCATGAATCGTTGAAAGGTGGCTGGAGCGTTGGTGAGACCAAAAGGCATGACTCGAAATGCAAAACATCCCCATGGTGTGATGAAAGTAGTCTTTTTCTGGTCCTCCTTTGCAATGCGTATTTGAAAGTAGCCAGAGTAGACATCACACACTGTGTATCTCTCATGGCCTGCTACTTCATTTAGAATCTCATCTTGAAATGGGAGAGGGAAGTGGTCCCTCTTTGTTGCAGCATTTAGTGGCTTGTAATCCACGCACACTCGCCATTTACCATTCTTCTTTGGCCTCACCACTACTGGGGAGACCCATTCTGAATCTTCTACTGGGTATATGAATCCTGCTTCTAAGAGTCTCTTCACCTCAGACAACAGTGCATTTTGTTGCACAACTCCTAATCTTCTTAGTTTTTGCACTACTGGCTTGCTCCCTTCTTTTAGATGGATATGATGCTTCACTACAGTGACACCTGTAATGTGAGTGTAATCAGAAATAAACAATGATGCATGCTTCTTGAGAACATTTACATAACCCTCCTTTTCTTCTTCCTTTATATCCTTGGATAACATCTCCTCTAGGCTGGCATCCCACACATTCTCCATTTGGATCCTTGGGTTGTCTTCTGATGAGGTAGTTTCCTTTATGGTGACGCCCATGACTTCGAGAGTGCTATCACTCTCTTCACTTGAACTCTCTTCCTCGTCCATAGATGAGGAGCATCCACTTGAGCTCCACTCATCAGCTGACGTCTCTAGTTCAAGGTTCTCTTGTCGCCCATTCTTTAGGTTATAAACCACCTTCCGACTGTGGCCACCCATGCGAGGCCTCAACTCCAAATCTCCTGTTGCCCAATCTTGCCTAGCTCCTATACCCATGAGCCAAGGTCATCCTAAAATAAGGGGGTATCCTTCTCCCTTTACTGGCATCACATAAGCATCAACCTCTGTAGTGATTCCAAAAACAGAAACTCTCAAAGCTTTCACTACACCCACACAAGTGACAGAGACATTATTGGCCATTTTTGCCCTAAAGTTTGATGATTCCATTACCTCTAAACCCAATTGATGCATTAGCTTTTCTGTCATGACACAAACCTCTGCTCCACTATCAATGTAAGTTTTTGGAATCCGTTGTCCCTTGATTTGAGCCTCCACCAAAGGCACTATATCTTTGAGACCATATGCTTTGATTACACTTACTAGCTTACTTCGCTTTGCCCTCGTGCTCACCATTTTTGACCATTGTCGTCGAAGCTTTGGGGAGATATGAAGTAGTTGTGGCCAAGTAATCTTTGGTCCTTGAGAACTCACATCAGCTGTCAAGTCATAAGGTTGTGTCCGAGATCCCATAGGGAAATCAGAAATGTCAATTTGAGACCTAGTACGGGTCTTTCTCTTCTTGGCTTCATCTTTAGTTGCCCGAGATGTACTTGCTTCATTGCTTGCATCCTTGCTTGTTTCTTTACCTACTTCTTCTTGGACACGCACACGTTTGATAGGCATTGTAGCCACTTCATCTATCTTCATCTTCCCTTTAGCTATTTCTTCCTGGTTGCTTCTGCCCTTGAGGACCTCCTCCATCCTTATGATGCTCACATTTGGTTGAGTAGCAGGGGCTTGAGCTTGAGCACGAGGTGGCTGCAAAATTTGAGGTTGCGGTTGCTCTTGTGCTTGAGCTCTAGCACGGGGTGGACTTACTTGTTGTCGAGGACCTCTGACAGGGTAGTCATATCTTCTGGGATGAGGGCAATTATACATGCCGTGGCCATTTTCCCCACAATTGTAACACAACATTTCCCTTGCTTGACGTCGCATTGGTGGCCGATTCCCACCATTTCCCTCAATAGGCCTTCTTGCACCCTGCACAAGATTTACTCTCAACCCCTCTAGCTGGTTTGTGAGATTGTTTATTTGTTGGAGCATATCTTCTTGTTGACCTCTATTGAGGTCTGGTGCATTAGGCACATTTGGAGGTATGTGAGAAGCTTCCATAGTTGTGATATTGCCTCCCAAAGCTAGTTGGCCAGCTTGGGCTTGATAGAGAATCTTTCTATTCTTTTCCCTAGCAATTCTTAAGGCATCTTCAAAAGCATTTGGAAATTTGCTCTTTACCTTCTCCCTTAGCAAGGGGTACAAACCTGAGATAAATCGATCCTTTTGGAGGCAATTGGGAGCTCGCTCACTAGGGTTTAGTGAGTCTGACCATTGCCCCCAAAGTTTCAGAAAACCTTCCTCATAGGTTGCATAACCATGAGGGTCAACTTGATGAAGGGACAGAAGCCGTTGCCATAGTTCTTCTGCCGAATTGGCTCGTTGAAATCTTCGTAGGAAAGCCACCTTCAATCCCTCCCAATCAATTCTTTGGGTTGGATCTAGAGCCTGGAACCATACCCTAGCTTCTTCTTTGAGCACCAAAGGAAAAGCTCTCAATTTCAATGCTTCGTCATCCCTCCCAGAGACAAGGAAAGCCATCTCCAAGTTATCCAGAAAATCCCCAGCATTTTCCCCACTACGCCCAAAAAAATTTGGGAAAGCCATCATAAAAGTGGGTTGCCTTCCTCTCAATACAGCACAAAGATGAAAACGTCTAGGCCCAAATCATATCTTATTAAGGGTAGAATAAATGGATTGATAGATGCATTAATCTCAGCTAGACGACGAGGGCCTAGTAAGTCCCTTATGATGTTTTGGAACCTAAGCTTTGTGCTAGCTATTATATGCACAGTTTGTCTAGCAAGAGGTTGGAAAGGTCCATATAAATCCCTATGATTCATGGAGTATGCTTAAAGCAAGATGAAGATGTGAACATCAAAAGATACATTATACTCCAAAATAGGAAATATTATAGGGTCAGGGGACAACAATATCTCTCTCAACCTCTCAGCTCCAAAATAGAAGACCAATCTTTGTTGGAAAAAAATCTTTCTATCAATGCGCACATTCACCCTAATATTCTGAACTGATTGAAAGTTGTTGAAAATGGGATTATTCATTGGTGCATTAAATACAAACTTCCATAAAGCACTTCATTGAAGTTGAGCTCTCTTGGATCCCACCATTTGAGAGATGCGAAGAATTTGCTCACCAGTGATTAGCCTAGCTTTGGTGTGACCATCTTCAGCTTTGTAGAGTTCATAGGGTTCGATGGCTACCCTCTCAACCACCTTGAGCCTTCTTGCTAGTAGTAGTTGGAGTGCATCACCATATGTAGCCTCTTGCCAATACCGCACCCCATTGATGTGTAGCTCCCCCTCCAAAAACTTGTTAATTCCCGAGTTTGAGAGTGCTTTCACCACCTGAAGTCGAGGCTTCAAAGGAAGTGTCTTCACACTAGCCACAAAGCACTCAACACAATTTTTTGACCTAGGGACTTGATGACTACAAGATTTTCCTTGAAGCAAAGAAGGATGTGTGTAGTTAACTCTCTTTACCGGCATACGTGCTGTTTGTCGATAAAGACGCTTCTTTTCTCGAGCTTCTTGGGGAGACCATAGTGGAAGTCTCGGAGAATTTGATGGATCTTCCTTCATAGGATTGATAGAGCGCTGCTTGAGAACTCCTCAGTGGGGGCACCAATTTATGACGAAGGAAATTTGGAATGGCGGCCTCTACACCAAAACAAACTCCATTGCGCCACAAGGGAAATGAGATGAGGGCACCACCTAGTCTTGGAAGCGTGGACTAGGACCGCTACACAGAGAGAGAGAGAGAGAGAGAGAGAGAGAGAGAGAGAGAGAGAGAGAGAGAGAGAGAGAGAGAGAGAGAGAGAGAGAGAGAGAGAGAGAGAGATCACTATGAATGAAGCATTAACCGTAGTGTGTGTACAAGGAATGGATGACTTCAAACACTCCCCACAAAAATAGCATATAGATTACCAAACAATCACTCAAGGATTAGCCAAGATCACATCAAGCACTCTCACACGCATATAAAACATTTCTCTTAATTAACATAAGTAAGAGGAGGAGAGGTTACTAGCATGAAACAATTGCACTCTAGGATGTGCAAGAATAGAGTGAATAAATGAGCTTATGGGCTCATGGTGAGTGATACAAAGGCTCAATGGGGCTGAGGGAGGCTTGAAATTACAAAGGGGAAGGCCTCTTTATATAGGAAAGAGAGTGATTAGGAGTGAGGTTAAGATCCAAGTGTAATTTGTACAAATGAAGCTTGATTAGGGACATTCAACCAATGAAGAAGCTCCTTCCAAGTGATTTGTTGACCAATTAGCTCCATCATCACTTGTGTTGTCTTCACTCCTTCCTCCATAGCTTGAGTCCAAGAGCTTCCTTATTTTAAAATGTAAAGAATCTACATAAAATCAATACATATCTAGTAATAATAGAAAGGGGTTTAATGAGAACTTATGAATTACAACAAGATTAAGCATGACTTGAGAGGTGATTAGAAGAGGAACTTTGATGGGTTTTTGAGCTTGAGAGAGAAAAGGAAGGAGAGGAGGGTGAGAAGACTAATGGCTGATTTTTAGAGAAGGTCTCAATGTGGAAAAGGAAGGGTGTGTGTGTGTAAAGGTAGAGGGGGTGGTCTCCACCACAATTGGAAAAACTGGCGTCCGCCATTTTGGCCATATCTCCTAGACCGTAGATGCAAAAATTATAAAAAAAATATGGCCAGAATCTCCAGCTCATCAGCTACAACTTTGATGAAGACAACTTTTCTTGGATCGGAGTGGAAGTACTTTTTAAAAATTCAGCAAAATCATGTGTCTGGTTCCTTCCTTTACCAAGTCTTCCACTTGGGTCCCATTTGTTTGAATCATCATATGGCTCCAAAGCCATGATGATATGAGCCACTCATGACCCTTGAATCATGGGTGCATGGCTCCACAACCACATCATATCTTTTCTTTTCACATTTACATATTTTCCCTTCCCTTTACCACTAGGTTCTCCCTCTACCTTTCACCTCCGGTGAACTAGTCAAGAAAAAATTCCTATCAAATCATTTTTAAAATTTTTTTTTTTCCAAGAGGTTGTTCTCACTCTTTCTTTTATTGTAAACCTCTAGAAGCAAGGAAAACCAACAAAATATGATAAACAAAAATTTGTGATAGGCTCCGATCAGTAGCAAGAGCATTGGTTAAGCCAAAAGCCATAACACGAAATGCGAACACTCCGAATTTGGGTATAGAAGCTGTTTTAGCTTGGTCCTCTAGTGCAAATGTGATTGGTTGTATCCAGAGTACCCATCTGAAAATCTATAAGCTTCCTTCCCTGCAGCTCTTTCAAGCACATGTTATGAATATGGCAAAGGGTAATGGTCCCTCCTAGAGGCGGCATTGACCTTTTTAAGATCCACGCACGCCCTGAGTTTCCCATTATTTTTTGGCACAATCATTATTGGAGACACCCATTCTGAGTGCTCAATAGGGTATACCAATCTGCATTTGACAAGCTTTACAATCTCTTCTTGGACAATCTTTGCAAACTTAGGATTCATTGGGTAGGGTCGTTGCTGGACTAGTTTTGTCATGCTATTCATGGGAATCGTGTGTTGCACCACAGAAGGTGGAACACCTTTCATATCATGATATGTCCAAGCAAATATATCCTTGAATTTCTTGAGAATTTCTTTAAGTACATACTCCTCAGTCTCTGTTAGATCTTTGGCAATGAAAACAGGTTTGGACTCTTCTCTTGGATCTACTAACTCTATTTCCTTAACTATTGTTGGACCGTCATAGACTCCATTACTTCCATCGATAGGTTTTCTTTGAGCCTTTGTATACACAACCTTACGCTCCTCTGTGGTGTAGGATTTGAAATGATCGGGTGTAGGGTGTAAGTCTGTGGGGTCTTGTTGTTCTGTGGGCTGTGATTTCACTTTTGCTTCCTTTGTTGTTGAGCTAACTCTCAATTTTGTCGTCTCCTTATGGTATGGCTCAACTTTGGCTTTTTTATAGCCTCTAGCTGTGCAATGTCAATGGGTTGTGGACTACACCACATAACGCTTTGAAGGTATTCACCCCAGTTATCTACCAACTTCTGATGAGCATCACATGCCCCTATATAATTAAGCCATTCCACGGTATATTTATTTTCATTTATTCTAGCACACACATTTGCTTGATAATGTCTCCTCTTATATCTCGTACTCTTATTGTCTAATTTTCAATTACGACTGATCTCTAGTGAAGAGTCACTAGATGAATTGCTACTTGTGTCTTCTGCTCTCTTGGATAGATTGCCATCTAGGGTACCACTGGGCCCTGAATGGTTTATCCCCCACATTTGCACTAAGATTTAACTCAGATTCTTCATCCTCAGAGTCAATTTCAATTGATGATTCTGACTCTAAATCGTGTGGGCTATAGTCTTGTGAGACGCTACTGGTTCCAATGTCAGTTAAGCCTTCATCTTGTAGGTCAATAAAAGCTATGTGCATTGCTTCTATCATATTTAAAGGTACGAGTGGTGGTATTTCATCCCCCTCAGGTGTTACCCAGGTCGTTCCGCTATTTCCACAAGTGTTTATGGTTGTTGCTAGGTGGATCCCATCCACATTTTCAGACTCAGTCATCCCAAGTAGAACATCCATATAAGGAGAATCTTTCCCAACATTGGTGTCCATTTTACATATGTAACAATACTGCAATGGGGCCGAGTGAACTGTGGTGTCAGATTTATGATCAATTATAAATCTATTTCTTAGAAGATGTGCTCGACCAGTTACAAGATACACTGAGTCTTGAAGCTGCAAGTAGACATGGTTTTTAGACCAGTCATGCACCATTTTTGCTTCCCTCATGAAAGGACGTCCTAAGATCATCTCAGATGACATAGTGTGCTTGGAGAAATCCATAACAATGAAGGTATTTATTATTTTGTATCCAGAGACCTTGATCTTGAGATCTTCTAGCATCCCAATAGGTTTAACAATAGACCCATTGGCCATCTTTACTACTATGGTTGTGATCCCAAGGTGAGGTCTTCCCATAGTTTCCCAGCAATTTTTAGTCACAATGCTAACCCCAGTGCCACCATCAAGGATTCCCTTCACAGTTAATCCCTTGGTAGTGATTGGTATGGTCGCATTGGATTCGTTGCCTTCAAAGTATTTTCCTAGCTTGTTAATAGGTATTTCAACAATAGACAATAAAGTTCTCATCTAGGTTGGGTTGTGGATCTAAGTGTTCCTCCTCTATTGGCACCTCCCTAGCCCCATCCATCTGTGAAAATTGTGGTAGCCCGCCTTTCAGTTCTGCATTGAGGAAAGCTCGAAGACCGAAGAATAGCTTGGGGTCTTCATATAGTTTGGACATGATGGTGGTTCTAATATTTGAAGCCATGAAATGTTTAACGACACCTTTTGGACTTAAGTTCCTTGACGTGGGGAAGATGGGATCTCCATTTCTTCGATAGGGTCAGGTAGTCCCTCTGTAAACATTGTTTCCAACAAGAAGTGAGTACGCCCAATTTTCCATGACTTCAAGTCACTGTCTTCTTGGATGACACTAGGTATGGCTAGGGGTCTATGGACTTTGTGAGGTTGTTGTTACGTAGGGAACACTGTGTGTATAATCTAGATCTACCTAGGTGCTGGCTCTAGATCCCTTTGGGTCTCTTCTACCAAACTCCTTAATTGCTTGACTTGCTTGATCTCCTCTGTAGAGTTTGTGTAAGTTCCTATCTTCTTCTTGGGTCCTGGCCATTGTGGCTCATGACGATCTTCCTTGTTGGTTTCTTTCCTAGTGGTTGTTTTGGTCTCCATGGTTTCACCTGAATCAGAATCCTCTTCAGCGTCGTTCATATATACGGGGTCGTCACCAGTCCCTATGTTGGTCTTTGAACTGGGGTCTGACTTCGCTGCTTTTTGCGATCTCTTCCTTCATTTTTTATTCTTCTTCTGAGATTGGGCAATTGATGTCATGTCCCTTTCCTCAAGAATATAATTTTGTTTTTGGAGCATCGATAGTGTGAGTACATTTACTATTACCACATGTGTATTTTGTGATGGCTTCTCTGTAATCTCAATAAAGTTTCATGGCGTGATCTTTGGTGCATTTCGATTATTCAAACATTGGGCAATCAAATGATCTATGCCACATTGGTTACACATGAGTATCGGCATTGGGCAATCAAATGATCTATGCCACATTGGTTACACATAAGTATCGGCATTGTAGATGTGCTCACTTGATTGGTTTGCATTAGTGTAGCATTCTTTTGTAGCCTAATAGGACACTCGGCTACACGATGTGGACCCCCACACTCATAGCAATGAAGAGGCGGTCTCTTGGTAGTGTAATTGATATTTTGGCCTCTTGCAGAAAGAGTAGCTACTTGATAGACATGTTTGACTTGTCCCTAATAGTCCTCCATGTAGTATTGTGGACTTTCTTCAAGCGCATCAATCCGATAGGCAATATTAGGGTCTATATCTTCCTCACAGCCTTCCAAACCAACAATAGATGACTCACAACCCACTTCATTCACAAAAGTGATTCTCGAATGTGGTGGTTGCGGTCCTAGCACTGGAGGTGGTAAGGATGCTGTTTGAACAACATTTTGGGTCCTAGGGACCATGTGTTGTGAGGTTTGTTCAAGAGGTGGGGCTGGCATCAATGCAGGCACTCGAGGTGTGTCCATCCATGCAAAGGTTGGCATATTGGCCATCGCGTGCTTAAATACTATGCAATCCTTAGCTTGATGATCATACCTCCCACATGCATTGCAATTCCCATTGAATTTTACTCTAAACGTAGGGAATTCACTGGTACTATGCAGACCACAGCAAACTGAGCACCATTGTTGCTCCCTTCTTGGATACATATGGTTGTTTTGCAGAGCACGATTGTCTCTAAGACTCTCTTGAATGGTCTTGGTGAGATCTACTAAAGTCATCCTAGATATCTTTGGCTCCTTAGGAATAGGCTTTAGGGTCATCGATTGATGCCCCGATGCTTGCGAGCTAGTAGATTTAGGCTCAACAGACACTCTTTCTCTTGGAATCATTAAATTATCCTCCAATTGGATCGCATTGGTGGTGACTACTTCCCAAATGGTGATTCCTCTAAAGACTAGGCCATTGTAGATATCGTCATGTCGTAATCCCCTAATGAATCTATCAAGAAATTTGTTATTATCGAAGCACTCATTTGGATTACAATGAGAAATTAAATGCTTCAAGCGACTAATAAAGTCTCTTACGGACTCTCCTTCCTCTTGTTGGGATTTTTAGAGCTGAGATGCTACACCCCAAAGCACTCCCTCTCGTATGTATTCTTTCAAGAATAGTCTCCTAAGAGTAGGGTAAATCGTTTTTTCTTCCACCCGGGTTCTATACCAATCCCCAACCTTCCCACTTAAGGTTAGGCTTAAAGCATTACTCTTATGCAGGTCATTGTGTTCTCCTACAGAATTGCATATTTGTTCAAACACTTTGATATGCTTTCTCACATCCCCGTCTCCACTAAATTTTTGTGTGAGCTTTGCTATTTGTACTACCTTACTTCTAGGCTCCCTATCAGGTGTGTTACACATATTCTCAGCAATAAATCGATCGATAGCTTGAGAAAATGTTGCCAAGTCACCTAAATGAGCAGGCACCATGGGTGAAGGTGCTCCACAGACTACATGTGGAGTAGGTATTGGCATTGGGCTTGGTGCATAGGAAGCCCTTGGATTCCAAGTTTGGTATGGTGTTGTGCCATGTGGCGGACCAAATTTCATATGTGTGGCCCTAGGCATGACAGACATTGAATGTGACATGCTAATGCTAGTCAGTATGGTCCCATTGAAGTAAGAGCTTCGATGTTGTGGTTGTGGAGCATAGGTTGTTGAAACAATGGGAGGGGTAGGAGCTACATGAGTACGAGGACCTATAGGTTCATATGATTGATATACACTTGTAAGTATTATTGCAAGCGCCGAGCTATCATGTAGTGGTGCTTTTCTAACAAAAGAGGTCCATGGCGTGTTTCTTGGCATGCCCATCATTGGGGTAGGCATGGTAGCCATGGTGTTATCAAGGGAAATATGAGCTAGACTTGGAAAGGTAAAGCTATCACTTGTGGGTTCAGATTTTACTAAGACCCCTGGTGAAACAACATATGGAGGATCCATCGGATTTATTGAGGGAGTCTCCATGTGCGATAAGGTTGGTTGTTTAGCCTTCCATGTATCCACCAAGAATCTCATATTGAAGGAATGTGGATCCCCTTGTTCTGTCTATTTAGCTCAATAAACCTATGGATGACCTCACAAACTCTTTATTGTTGATCCTCTACACTAGTGGCACCAATTGTGGATTGTAGGACATCTAACAAACCCACGTGATAGGTGTGATCTGTGTATAGGTCGGTTAAAGTCTCCATTTTTAGTTCATACTCCCAGTTTTTGTTTAGGAACACTCCATCTAGGATTGAGGTGCTAGGGGTGTCCTTTGAACTAGATGCAATGTAGCTCTCTATGGGTTGACCCTTAGTGGTCGCTAATTTAGGAGCACTTGATTGCTCACCTGGCATGGATATTGACATAGGGGATTTTGCTTTTAACTCTCTCCTTTGCTCTGCCCTATGTAAGCTCTTGATTTCCTTTTTCCTAGCCACGATGATATACCGCTCAACCTCTTGTACTTTGGGAAGGCTTCTACCGTCAGGTAATATAACCTTGGAGGGGAATAGCTCTGATGAGTGCACATTCTGTAGGATCATGGGGTCTATGTTGGTCATGAATGGAAAATTTACTTCCCCACCCCCTCATTTACATCGTTAGCTCCATGTTCGGAGCGAGTGGCTCTACTAAAGTTTTCTGTCAAGTGGCAAAGCATGCTCGGCCCAGAACGTGGGCCCGTGGCATGCATGTCTTGGCTTGAGCTATTGGGATTAGGCATTGGCTAACCCTCCATGACGTCGTAGTCAGAGGAAGAGTCACTAGATGCAATATGTGGGTCCTGAGTGGTACTGCCTTGGGTTCCCACTGAGGGCCTAGAGCCTAAGGTACAGGAATAATGAGTGCCCACGTAAACGGAGACACTCTTGATGGGCACTTTTTTTTATTTTCTTTTTGTTTTTGAATTTTCTTTTTGGTCTCAGATATTCGGAATGTTTTTTTTAGGTTTTTATTTTTTGAACAAAATTTTTTTTTTCAATTTTTTTAATAAAAAAAAGTGGATAATGTTGCGCATGGGGGCCTAGCTCACACACGCACATGGCAGCTCTATGTGGATTTGTCTAACCTCCTTACAACTAATATAGCTAATTAACACTAGTTACCTCCATTCACACATTATCACAATAAACTACACAATGTCTACACTTCCTTACACAACAACACTGCTCACTCACAGAGTACTCAATGTACGGACATGGACATGGACCTGGTCCTAGTCCTGGTCTTGGTCCTAGTCCTAGTCTTGGTCCTGGTCCTAGACCTAGTCCTTGACCTAGTCCTAGTCCTGGTCCTAACACAACAACACTGCTCACTCAGAGTACTCAATCTACTCACTGTCTACTGCACATTACCGATTTACACTAACTAAGAGATCGGCTAACACCTTCCATTACAGATCTAACATATCTAGCAAAAACAAGTACACTGCAACACTTAATAGAGCTTACCAAAACGTGCTAAAACTGCCCATTGTAGCCACTTAACAATTCTCACACAACTCAGCAAAAAACCAGAAAACAGATGTGAAGGCTTCCTGAGGTAGCACGGATTGCTCCTCAAGCTTAGTGCAAGGCAGTCCCCGGCAGTGGTGCCAAAAATGTATGCTTTTATGTACGTGTCAAAACTGGGAACTTGCCTATGCATTGTGTGCGAGACTCTAAAGGCTGCAAACACACAACTAGAAGATCCTAGCAAGCTCAAAGGGGCAGGGGTGTGTCACTCACCGCTCAATGCTTCTGTTGTGAAGGATCCCGTGCTGTGGAGAAGAAGGAGCCACCGTCAATGTCGTGCTTAACCGCCTCACCGTCATTGATGCCGTCGCAATTCTCGATCACTCTCTCTCTCTCTCTCTCTCAAGCACACACACACACACACACACACACACACACACACCTGTGAGCACAAGAAGGAGGAGACAGAGATGGAGCAAGAGTACTTCTTAGCTTACACCTCCCAAAATGAGGATTTTTAGGTCAAATGGACCTTTTATAAGAGTTTGGCCCATTCAGACATGGGCGCCCAAAGTGGTTGGTCATTGTAAAATTACTGTAAAAATAAGATAAGTGGTGTGCCTCTCATCGGCGATCACCTACACACTTATTGGACCGACAAGCCCGGTCCATGACTCAATCAAATAAATAATATGCATTCGTCAAAGGTGATAGGGTGTCCGTGAGGGTTAACACAAGACATCTGAGAATGTGTGTGTGTGTGTGTGTGTGTGTGTGTGTGTGTGAGAGAGAGAGAGAGAGAGAGAGAGAGAGAGAGAGAGAGAGAGAGAGAGAGAGAGAGAAGGATCTCCATGCTTATAACAAACTGTCCATACAAGTGACCAAGGGTGCTCCAGCCCCGGGGGATTCAATATTAGTAATGGAGGGACGTCACTTGCTTGCAACCAGATCAAAGAAACCCCCCTATATACGGATCCTTCCATACTAATCAACGCCTATATATACGGACATAGTTGCAAAAAATTAACCCCCCCATCTTACATATACCAATAATCTACAAAATGTTTGGCAACACCCCCTCGTACAACGATATACATTTCAAACCAATACGTGCATCACGTTGTCGAGAAATTTGTGGTCTTGCCAGGAAAGCACCGGGCTTATGGCTGTGAGATTTTGTGAGAGAACTCAACAAAAACTATATGAAGGAGTTAAACCATAGATGCCATGAAGACTAGGGTTTGGAAAGAAGTGCAATCAAAGAAGACTCACTCTTTCTCTCTTGCATTCACACACACAAAGAAAGAACGCAAAAGAGAATGTCAAAACAATACGAAGATGAAAACATCAAGGCTATGGTCATATCGTATCATGGGTAATATGAAAGGGTTAATGGATGAGTTAATGGAATTCAATCTTGGCTGACCAAATAGGCTACGAATTGTTCTTTGGAATTGTAGTTTTGTGCTTACCATAATATATATATTTTTTCTAGTGATTGGGATTAATTGTGCGTACAAATCCTCTTGGTTCATAGCAAGATAACTACGCTTACATCAAAAGAAAAATTATAGTCTATGAGAGGTAGTATGATGGGATCCGTTGATAGAAGTATTTCATTGAGCCTTTCAGGGCCGAAGAGAAACACTATACGTTGTTGAAAGTGTATTTTACGGCTAATCCATACGTTAATTCTAATAGATCGTACAGAGTGAAAGCGATAGAAATGATCATCATGTGGGTTATTCATCTAGGATAGTATGTGAGAAAAATAGATATGAGAGAAGTGAAGAGATGAGAAGTTTCCCTCCCAAGCCCTATTCTTGCCCGTAGGCAATAAGGATACTGCGGGGAGAGATGTACCTGTAGCAAGAGAACCTAGAGAGGATGAATTACTAAGAATGAGAGAGATAGGTTCGGTTAAGGAGATGGGATTAGATACATATATATATATATATATATATATATATATATATATATATATATATATATATATATATATATATATATATATATATATATATATGTTGGATTAGAGATGAAAATGAAAACAACAAGAAATCAAGAAAACATCAATGTAGAACACATCTTACTTGAAACCCTTCGGCACCATTATTGATGGAGAGAGAAGAAGAGTGGATAATTCCACTATGATTGATACATCAAGTGCAAGACCTTCTTTGATTAAAGTTGATCTTCCAAGGTTAGCTTGTTGCAAGAATGGCTAGTCTCCCTCTAGGAGAAAGTGTAGGCTTGGGCTTATGTTAATGGCTAAGTACAATTAGGCATTACTACTCACTCCCTCAAGAATTCCTCTCATCAATGGCTTGAATGCTTGAGTTCCTATTTAAGGACTTAATGTAGGCAATCCACCGCAACATAGCAATGTCTGGTGTTGAGCAGCTTGTAATCATCCCAAGAAGTGGTAGACAATCTGTTTCTACAACCACACATGCACCAATTAGGTACTCTTTCCCACTTTTCAAAGCTGTAACCATACCCCATAACTCTCTCTTTATCTGTGGATAGTTTCTTTGGCGAGCACTTAGTACCTTTGCTCCAAATCTTACCACATACCTGTGTCCTTCTTTGTCATCTTGCCCTATTGCCCATCCAATCCCTGTAGGACTGGTATCTACTGTCACAATCACTGGCCTTTGACACTCATAGTCTACCTTTCTCAAAGTTGTTGCTGACTGGAGTAACTCCTTTAGCTTTTTCATGGATTTTACATGTGCTTCTGTCCATTTAAACTTTTGATTATTTCTAAGCAGCTGATAAAGAGGATCAGCTACATGTGCATAATGTGGAATCCAAATAACATAGAAGACACACGCTCCCAGAAACCTTCTAACCTCAGTGATGTTAGTGCATGTTTCTTTCATTCTTTGGATGGCATCTACCTTTGATGGACAAGGTTTCCTACCATATGGCCCACACATGTGCCCCACAATGAGCACTTCTTTGACACCAAACATAGACTTTTTCCCTGACAATGTAAGATTCACTTCTTCCAACCTAAACAAAATTCTATCACAATCATTTATGTGATTTACCACAAACCTGCGACATCCCTTGAGATCCAAAGCTTCATCTTTGTCACTTTCTTCACATCCTTTGATAGGCAAATCATCAATGAAAGGCATTGTGATTTGAGGAATAAAGTCACGTAAGACTTTATTCATCCCATTCATCATATGTGCAACTGAGTTGGTTGCTCTCTGTGGCAAGGTACACATCCTTACCAAACCCAAAGGTGTCCTCATGGTTGTCAAGTCTCTGCTTTCGATTGCAAGCTGAAATTGATCATACCCTGAGTAGATATCCCCCATTGAGTAGATTGCCCTCCCTGCAAACGCCTCTGCAAATTCATCCACAATTGGACCTGTTCCTACATTTCTAATTGTCACCTTGTTCACTGGTTGCATATCTTCGATGAAGCGTAGAGAACCATTCTTCTTTGGAACTGTGAACCACCTGTTTGAGTATGGAGCACAAGAAGACTCCAAGATTCCCATTTTGATTTTCTCATTCAGTAGCTCTACTAACTTTGGCAAATGAGCCTTTGGAACCGGAATAGGCTGCAGATTCCAATGCACATGAGATATTGTGAAAATTACCATAGGAGCTACAATATAAGGATCAACATATACTATCTCATGTGGCTCAAATGCAAAAGCCTTACCATGCTTTGAAAGCATTTCTTTGAAGCACTTTGTCTCCTCCTGTGTTAGAAACTCCTCGCAACCAATCTGCAACTCTTGAAAAGACTCCTTTGTGAAGATATGCCCGATCTTTTTAGGATTCCGCAAACTTGGTTGTAAAGAAGCCTGTTCAATCTTTTCCCTGTTGTTGGGTGGTAAGGGTGAAGCTACTGGTTTCACCTTCTTTGCTACACTCTTGTATTTAGTTTCAACATGGACTTCTGGGCCAATTGTTTGGCTTTCTTTAAAGGCTTCTATTACTTGATACATTTCCATAGAGAAAACTTCCACAACTTCATTTTCAAGATGCAAACTAAACCTCATTATAGCATCAAGCTCACCCATAGTATCTACAAAAGAAACTTGTTCACACAAACCCAAAACATTTTCAGTAGGCTTTAGCAACCCACTCTTTTTCATGCCTACTTGTACATTATGCACATATTGCCTCTCATATCTCTTCAAATCTTCAAGTTTTGTAAAACATACTGATCCATTCCTTGTTACCAAGGAGCTCATCGAGAAAGTTTCACCTATTTTTGGATCAAGCAAGACCCTTTTTCTTTCTGTACCACTGCAATCCCGCTTTACAATGGTACTTGGCCAAAACCCATCATTTCTCTATGATCATGAAACTCTTTGCTTACCTTTGGGAGAGGATGTTCTCTGAGGTTG
Organism: Adiantum capillus-veneris; assembly: GCF_014529385.1. NCBI lineage: Eukaryota > Viridiplantae > Streptophyta > Polypodiopsida > Polypodiales > Pteridaceae > Adiantum > Adiantum capillus-veneris. The sequence continues at coordinate 44,638,975 of NC_140957.1, read as the reverse complement.
TCACGATTTCTTTCATGGTTTACACAGACTGTGATAAATTGGACAGCTCGTTTACCATCTTTGCTACGTATTCTAGCATATGCTGAACCATTGTCCATTACCTTTGTTTCCATTCGAACTCCCACAATGTAGGGTTGTCCAAGGATGAGATGATATGAAGATGTATCCTGTACAAAGAAGTTTTGGTCAATCTTTACATCACCTATTGTTACCTTCACACCTGGACATGCTGCATACAATTCACCGGATGAATTGTTTGCCACTTTTACCATCCAGCCATGATCTGTGTCCATCGGCCATTTGCACTTGTTGTAGAGACTCTTTGACATTATGTTTATTTCTGAACCATGGTCAATCAAGGCAACAAATGGCTCTTCAAGATCGCCTACGTTGACCAAAGTTTCTGTAGTAGCCCTTGCCCAATGACTTCGTGAATAGTAACTCCTAGGAATATCTTCAACTTCTTCATCATCATTTGAGAAATGCACTTGCTTCACTCTCCCACTAGATTGGTAGCATCCTACCACAGCTCCATCATTCTCCTTATTTTGCAGTTGCATCCCTTGTGTTTTTGAGGTTTCCCCTTCAACCTGTGGACGAGAAACTTCAGCAAGGGTTTGCCTCTTTCTCTTGATGATGTCAATGATCTCCTCATGGAATTCACGCTTTGCAATGCCAAGAACTTCTCCCAGAGTAAACTCAATCTTGCTATTCAAGATCCTTTCCTCCAAGACTTTCTTTAAATCCGTAGCAACCTCAATATCAGATTGTAGTTTATAAGTTGGGCCTTTTGTCTTACCTTTCATTGGCTCTTTCTTCTTTCCTATTGTAGACTCCTCCATGAGTACTTCAGGTGGAGATGCTCCTTGTGTTGAGGGTGTTTGAGAAGGCATTGAGTCGCTTCTTCCCCCACTTCTAGAAGCTCTTTTTGATGGTCCTTCATCAACATTCTCACGTCTGCGCTTCTCTTCTACAATTGCCTCATTTTGTTGGCATTTTGTAATGTAGGCATGCACTGACAATGAGTCCACTGGATCATTCCATCCTGTTTCTATACGTATGCAATCACCTGCTTCATGTAGAATCTCTTTTGTAAGCTTTCCCTTTTTAGCTAATTGCATGACATTTGGCCAAATTTGACCATGATGGTCACTCACCTCTTCATCACAAAAATGTTCAATTTTTACTCCATAAGTAGCTGCCTCAACTGAAGAGGTGGCATGCTTGGTTGCCATATCTTCAACTAAGGTTTGCATTCCCCCCTTCCCAAAGTTAGTTCTCAAGGGTAGACCTGTCTCTCTTAAGTGGATTTTACCATCGTTAAAAAAGACAACATCTTTTGACAAAGCATCACTAAAATCATCACAATCCCTTCTTACATGGTCTGTACTATCACACCAAATACATCTATTAACAAACCCTTCCTTGGGCTGTTGTCTTTGCCTAGGAAGTGGCCCTGATGGTTGGCCTTTTTCTTCAAGCTTTGCAAGCTTCACTTCAAGTCACGCATTCCCTTCACAAGCTCATCTAGCATGGACTCATCAAACTTAGGAGCGATAAAAGTAGGCTTTACCATTTTGTCAGGAGTTGAGGTGGAAGGACTTGTAGTGTTTAGTACCATCTTGTCCCTTCTTCTTTGTCGTTTGGCAAGCAGTGAGACAGCACCTTCAATCTCATTCCAGTCGGTCTTTAGTCCTTGCTCAGCATCTTTATCTTCAAGAAGAAGCTCCAAATTTTCTTGAAACTCTTTACCTGTAGCTTGTAAGAAAAGATCTGTCTTCTCTGCATCTAGTGTGGCCCTTTCTGTCCTAGTGACTTGTGCATAGCGCCGCTCAAATTCCCTAAGTAGCTCTGTTATTGATAGTCCTTGCTTTGGCTTGACTACCCATTCTAAGAATGTCCTTTTTGTCACTCTCTCCGAGTCCTCCATGAAATATTCCTCCTTTAAAGCTACTTTGAGTTCTTCCCAATTTCTCCCATGCCCATCTTTAATTGCCCTAACATGCTCCCTAATTTCTGTAGCAACAACTAGCTCAAAGATTTGAATCATCTCACCTTCTGACACGTGATGCAGCTCCATCTCCTTCACATACTCGCGTAAGTACTTGGTTGCATCTTTGCCATTGAACTGATCCATTCTGTTGACGACCGCTTGTATGGCCTTCGTTGCTGAAATCTCCCTTCTTTCAGTAGCATGTTGTTGTTGCATGAACATTGCAAATGCTTGAAACATTTGCATTGTTGCTGGGTCAAAATGCATACCCTGTTGCTCAACATGATCACCCATGGTTACCCACAAACTCTCACCCTAGTAGGTTCGTGTCGGGTTCACCAAAAATATGTCGAGAAATTTGTGGTCTTGCCAGGAAAGCACCGGGCTTCTGGCTGTGAGAGTTTGTGAGAGAACTCAACAAAAACTATATGAAGGAGTTAAACCATAGATGCCATGAAGACTAGGGTTTGGAAAGAAGTGCAATCAAAGAAGACTCACTCTTTCTCTCTTGCATTCACACACACAAAGAAAGAACGCAAAAGAGAATGTCAAAACAATACGAAGATGAAAACATCAAGGCTATGGTCATATCGTATCATGGGTAATATGAAAGGGTTAATGGATGAGTTAATGGCATTCAATCTTGGCTGACCAAATAGGCTACGAATTGTTCTTTGGAATTGTAGTTTTGTGCTTACCATAATATATATATTTTGTCTAGTGATTGGAATTAATTGTGTGTACAAATCCTCTTGGTTCATAGCAAGATAACTACGCTTACATCAAAAGAAAAATTATAGTCTATGAGAGGTAGTATGATGGGATCCGTTGATAGAAGTATTTCATTGAGCCTTTCAGGGCCGAAGAGAAACACTATACGTTGTTGAAAGTGTATTTTACGGCTAATCCATACGTTAATTCTAATAGATCGTACAGAGTGAAAGCGATAGAAATGATCATCATGTGGGTTATTCATCTAGGATAGTATGTGAGAAAAATAGATATGAGAGAAGTGAAGAGATGAGAAGTTTCCCTCCCAAGCCCTATTCTTGCCCGTAGGCAATAAGGATACTGCGGGGAGAGATGTACCTGTAGCAAGAGAACCTAGAGAGGATGAATTACTAAGAATGAGAGAGATAGGTTCGGTTAAGGAGATGGGATTAGATACATATATATATATATATATATATATATATATATATATATATATATATATATGTTGGATTAGAGATGAAAATGAAAACAACAAGAAATCAAGAAAACATCAATGTAGAACACATCTTACTTGAAACCCTTCGGCACCATTATTGATGGAGAGAGAAGAAGAGTGGATAATTCCACTTTGATTGATACATCAAGTGCAAGACCTTCTTTGATTAAAGTTGATCTTCCAAGGTTAGCTTGTTGCAAGAATGGCTAGTCTCCCTCTAGGAGAAAGTGTAGGCTTGGGCTTATGTTAATGGCTAAGTACAATTAGGCATTACTACTCACTCCCTCAAGAATTCCTCTCATCAATGGCTTGAATGCTTGAGTTCCTTCCAAGGAAGAAGAGGTACCTTTTTATAGGTGAAGGGAACCCCCAAGGGTTTACACAAGAAGAGAGGAGCCAGTGTGAACAGGAATTGGAAAAGTTGGAAATGAGCTGCCCCTGCATGATGTGGGCAGACTGGGGTCCAGTATTTTGATCATATCTCCTCAACCGTTGCTCCAAATAAAAAAGTTAAAAATATGGGCAAAAACTTCAGCTCATTAGCTAAGATTTTCATTTTAAAATCATTTTCCAATTCGGATTGGAACCTTGTGTAAAAAATTCATCAAAATAGGGTCCATTTATGGCAGCAAAAGTCTTCATGTGGTCTCCTTAGCTTAGACTTTCATTTAATTCACAAGGACACCTCATGCCATATGAAAGCATGAAATTGCTCCTTGACAAAGATTTGTAATCATGCTTGCAATAATGCATTAAAATAAGTGTATCTTTGAAATCATGCCACCTAGTGTCCCACTAGGATTTGATTCTCTCCTAGTAGTTATTTAAAAAGAAATATAAGAAAAGTATAAAAAATACATAGAATATATATATATTGGAGTTTACCTTAGATATAGGATCTAGCTAGGGTCTGAGATGATAATGAAATAGTAGAAATAAAGAATCAATACTTTTTGCCCCAAGTTAAAGAGGCGGAGCTATTGATGCTTTTTCCATAGTATTTTCTGATGGTAAAGTAAGGATATGTTACCCTTGAGAAAAATAATAGGATGAGATAGAAGGCTTATTATTATACTTAAATATGCATATGTACACTATAGGAAATATAATTATGTATCTAAAAAAATACAAGATAGATCTTGTAGCATGCGTTCCCACTATGTACGTGTCACAGCACGACAACGTACTTAGTAGGATTTCCACATAGGATTTAAGGGAATGGAAGTGAAAATTTAAAACATTTCCTTGAATAAAAGATCATTGAAAATGTTAAAAATAAATGACCATAAGACTAAAGATCTGGCGCACTGCTTGGGCTCCAATTCACATGGAGATGTCCACAATGAATCAAAAGAATGCAAACTAGTGTATGAACAAATTGGATATCTCCAACAACTTTGTTTTACAAACTTTAGAGAGAATGCTTACTAGAAAACATTAAAAATAGCTTAAAAAGGGTTGAAACATCAACAACCTTGTGCTAAAATCCCCAACTTTAGTAGACAATGAAAGTAGATAGAACAATGCATTAGCAACTTCCATTAGAATCTGACCCCTCTTAGTACCATGTAACAAAACAAGAGAGTGCACATGTTCCCAATGCATTGCTTGTTTAAATGCCATCAGTGATCTAGGGTTGAAGACCACTTGCAAGCAATTTGCTCCTACACGTCAACAACCCACCACCGATCAATGTTACAAAATTTAAATCAAAAGATAGCTTGAGAATGATAAGACACAATACTTACCTTTCCAACCATAGTTTCTATTGTGCTTTGTTGTTGAGGGTAAAGTGGGGAGCAGAAGGGGTTGGAATGCTACCAAAATGGAGGTTAGGCTAGATCCTTGCCACCACCACCACCACTTCAAACAACCACTCAAATCAATCCCTGCATGAGCAGCATGTTATGTAATGTCCTCCCATATCTCTCATCCCTCACAAATTTGTCAACTTCCTTCCTCTCTGGCTTGAGAGCCTCATGATCTCTCAACCTATTAGTTCTCATCCGTTTCTTGCACTATGATGCTCGTAACCTTTGGCTACATGCAACTATTCTTGTGGTCATGTTGGCCTCCATGCATTGGATCACTAAGGACAGTCACTTAACCTATTCAACAATGCATCGGAGAGTGGATTGGCCCCCAATTGTAGTATTTATCTACAAGCGCATGTTTCCCATCGAGTCTGTGATTATGTGTTGTTCATTCTTTAAAATGAGCATTTTGATATCAAGAAGAGGCAGTTGGCTAACTGCTATGCTAAATTGCTAGTATTTCCAGATTAATTGCACAACGTCGACTATGTTGGAGATGGTGGGACAATGGATGCTAGTGTTGGTTCTCAGTTCACATGACATGGACAAAGAGTTGAAGCAAGGGGTGCAATGCAGACAATGACCACAACGTGAGAGACCTGAAATGAACCTCCACAATGAGAAGCTTACCTCAACTAGAGAGACCTACTTTAGGAAATGAGAAAAGCGCCCAACCTCATCCACTGGCTGCAGAGTAGGGCACCTATCTCAACACAGGCACCCACAAGCTCTGGTGTTGATTTATTTCAATTGAACATCATGAGTAGGTGGTAAGCGCAACATAGAGAGGGCTGCAATACATGGAAGACAAGGGAGGTACACAGTGCTATTGATGGGCACATTTAGCCATAGAGGAAGTGGCCATAGCGGGGGTGAAGCTTCAGTAGAGGCCGATGAGTACAAAGCTTGCCTTGGGGTCTGTTACCTCCTGCAACAACTACACCATCATTTTGATAGGCAAGAACGGGCCACAAAAAGTGAATTTCTCATCTTTCTCATCCATTACCTTCATCTTTCTGTCGCCGTGTATTGTTCCTCAACCTCAGCATTTGTAGGCTCAATCATCTCCACGTACGAAGAGAAGCTTGGTGCTGCACTCTCCTTGTCTCCATTTTGGGACTTCCTCTTACACGGGATTTGTTCGTGCGAGCATGGTCTGCCCATGGTTTGCTTGGCAGCCTGAGCCTCAAGCCCGCCGCCACTATGAGCAGGTAGAGGGGGAGTCACACGTGAGACATAGGAAGAAGAGGGGTCCTTATATCTCTACTTCTCTTCATTAGAAAGAAATCGCCATCAGCATCTTTAAGGAAAGCTTTGGTTAGCTCTGTGTGTTCCTTGCAAAAAGAGAAATAAACAGACGTCTTCTTGGCTTTGGGGGCTTTGAGAGACGCCAAAGCTAGCAACCTTGACTTGGTGTTCGACCTATTGTTTGACACATTGGACTATAGTAAAGGGACCCGTGACTCAAACCACATGGATAGTACTCTTTTGGAGGGCAAGGAAGAATGGTCATCCAAAAATTAAGGAAAAATCCTTTGCATGGTGTCCACATTAGTTCATGTATGTCAAGGCCAAATATGGGCTTTGTTAAAATTTACACGTCAAAATTTAACAATTTTGAGAGGTTTTTTATAAAGTTTTATAGATCGCACCCCTCTCTACCTATGGTAGAAATCAAGAAATAAGTAGGGGGTTACCTCTATTGTATACACTTATGGCAGCCCTATTTAAAACCCCTTTTCCTTACACTCATGGTGATACCATACGGAACTACATTGTGAATCCCCCGGGGTTCCAACATAGAACTGACATGCTTCAATGGATAGACCCAAGATACACACAATTGGTATTGTTATTTCCATATGCTCTTGCACACGAGACCAATGAATCAACCTCAACATGGGCCGAAAACCCCAACACCGATCCACCTCATGACGTCAAGGAAAAAATAGAGAGAGGGAGAGACGTGTCTCAGGACTACCGACTTGGTTACCCTCTACAAATGGTGGAAATCTCTACTCTCCTAGGCCCACACAAATGGGAAAGTACACTATCTTTGAAAACGATTTCCATGGAATGGGCTGCACTAACTATACCAACGACCATATGTCATGAGCTAACTGAAAAATGTACCTGAAGGAACTTCATTGAAATTGAGAGAGACAACCGCTAGTGGCTTAGGCTTCCCACAAAGAGCACCCTCCTTGGACTAGATGCTGGTACACTAAGAGGTGCCCCCCTTGCCACATATATACTACCTAAGGAAAAATGCTTGACCGAGATCTTAGACGTCACACCCTATGAACATAGGGGAAAAAGAGGATAAACTGGGAACATAGGGCAGAAGAGGGCACTAGGGCCCAAGGAAAAAATAGGAGAGACTGGGATAAATTGTCCCAAGCCTACAAGAGCCTACATGGCCATGGAAAGAACCAAAAAACCAAAGCTAAACATGACAAGATGAATCCTAACATGAGAAAACTACCTCACTCCAGTCAAGCACAACCACAAAATAGACCTCTCTCCTTGTCACCTATCGGGGACTGGGAGACATCGGGATTGACTGGAGAAATCCAAAGAGATACTATAACTCTAACAACTACAAGGACCAAGGCATCAAGGATCAATTCAATTCTTTTTGCATAACACTGACAAAAAGGAAAATCAAGTTGTTGAGCGTTGGAATCCATCTATGGTGGAGATGGAAATTACATTTATTTTTTTTCTGTTTCCATACAATTGTGAGTGGTAGTGTTGTATTAACTTACAAAATAGTGTACATCAAGCCTCAAACACAAAACAATGTTGTATTAACTTAGAAAAGAGTGTACTCCAACCCTCAACCACAACCAATGCCTTGAGGAGCCCAAAGATATAGAGGGTGCATTGTGTTACGACGACTAGTAGAAGGAAGCCCATAGTTAGCGTTTTTTGAGTATCTGATATCGAATGGTGCTTGCTTTCACTTTTCACATATTTTGTGTTTTCTTATAAGTGTATCCACTCAGTACTTTCTATAAAGAGTATCCACTCACTGCTTTCTTGAATGATTTCTTCAAATTTGGCCATTGATGGGTTTCTTTTTGAATACTCAAAGGTTTCTTGGTTTCCAAGTTTTTTTTTAGATAGGAGAAGTGGAAAATCTGTGTGAAGACTAGAATGACTTGGCTATTGAGAACCTTTCCTCTTAGAATCACATCATTCTTGATAACGTAGATCTTCCAAATATTTTGCACTCATTTGCATATTTTACTTGGAAGACATCTCGTGGTCGGATAGTCTCTGATTAAATGGAGGGGTTTTTCCATTATTGCTTTACACCCTCTACATATGTTAGTACCCATTATTTTGGCTATTACTTTGATCCACGTTGGTAGAGCCCCCCACAACACCTTCTAGAACAAATTGAGAACAACATTGGACATGAAGACCATTAAGAGACTAGTACATTGCACCCATTATAATTGTCTATGCTCTATTGTCCTACTAGGCTAGTTTCAAGGCCCACAGCTAAGTTCAAAGTGAGTACCTAAAAAATTTACTCAAGGTCCACCACTTGTCCAAGCTAGGACCTATTGAGTAATACAACCCTCTTTTCTATGACATTCTAGCAAGACCCACCACTAATCCAAGACTTCTTCATTTAATGCATGAAGCATACATAAAACTTGTATCATATGTTTTGCTGCATCGTAAGAGTGTTGGTTTCATGGTGCACTCATCCAAGCTAGGCTCCCTTGACTTATGGAGGAATGCAAAGCCCATCACTTGTCCAAGCTAGGTTCCCTTGACTTATGGAGGAATGCAAAGTCCACTTCTTATCCAATCTACACTCAAAGTGATAAAGTTTGTTAAAATGAGTGCCTACAACTATGTCCAAGTGGTTTTCTATTGCAACAAATGAGATTTGGTTTGAAGGTCAAGCAATTAGGCTCAAAATGCACATAATGAAATATTTTCCACCCACAAGAAAAGAAAGTTAAATAAGCTATTTCATACAGAATTGGAGAAGGTAATTTCCAAGAAGCATTTGATTAGATCTAAACCCTCATTAAGACATGCATGCATACAATGACTTCTAGGCCAATTCAAGAATACATGCAGTTATTCAAAGTTTTTTACTTTTCTAAAACTATTTTACATGAAGGATGTAATGATAGAATGCTTGAAGAAAACTTTTGTGCCCATAAAAGAGATCTCTCTCACACATCCAAAGTCCATGAATTCTCCACTCCACACTTGCAAGTTTTATTTTCACATCAAAACATCAATTTCTCCTAGTTATAAATAGATGAAACCTTGAGATGGACTAACATAAATTATTCAAGAATTTTTTTATTTTTAATTTTATAGTATGATCAAACATATATCCCAATCATATGAAAAAGAAGTCCCTAAAAAACAGGGTGCACTATAGCAATACATCCCCTTAGATAAGGGTGCACTTCATTAAATTGACACATCTTTGTTCTAAAACAAATTCTAGATTATATATTTATACAAATATTGAAAGATTCCCAGCACAAAAAATAAGGAGACATCTTGTAGACACACAATAGATCATTGTTAATCAATGCTTTTGCATTGACAAGTACACACCAAGGACATAATTTGTCTCAGAATCATAGTGTCGACTTACAATTTCATTATAGGTATACTCTATCTTGTCTCTTGCATACAACTATCCTACCAACCATGGCTTCCTTGTTTCTTGCAAGAAGCTTTGAAGTTGCCCAAATGTTTGCCTCCACACTTTGGAAATATATATTATGTCCCTGGCATGTTCCACATCACCCTATATGGAGTGTCATAAAAAACTAGGGTATCCTTTGCATCCAAATCCTCAAAAATCTTCTAAATATGACTCAAATTTTTGTGATAAACTCTTCTAAATCCTAGCATAATGTTGGATTTTGGTAATTCTTGTTATTCATATGTATCTTGAACTTGTTTTTTATGATGTGTTGCACTCCTTTAAGTTATAGCAACTCCATATCCATAGCTCAAAGTATTCATGACAAAACTTCAAAAATATCTTTGCAATTGGTTGCACCACACATGAAAAATTTTATCTTTATCCTCCACAATTCGCATGTGTTGAGCCCAAGTTGGCATAAAATCTCCATGTTTTGTTTCAATTCTCTTGAGAGGAAATCCCTCTAGATCCAAGATAAGTACTCTTTTGATGTCCTTGACAACAAGTGGTAGGTGATAAGGAGGTGGCTGAATCCTTGAACAAGGTCTTAGATGAGGTTGTTTGGGTAGTTCAATAGTTTCCTTCAAATCATGCGTGCATATAACCAATCCGTTTTCTTGTAATGACTCTGAAATTGAAAAAAAAAAGAACATTTAATGTCGATGAAACAATAGACGTGAGTTTCACATTGTCTATTCTATGGTTATATTAGATGAAAAAATACATCTATAATGTACTCATTGCTATAAATAAAGTCAAATTGAAAACCTAAACTTTTTTATGCCACACTCTCTCTTAGACTCAATATCATAAAGTTCAACTAGTAAGTACTACTTGTCAAAGGTATGCTTGAAGTGCATAAGTTCTTAACCAATTCTCTACTGTAGAATGGGTGCTTAAGTCATAAGTCTACCAATTTTCCAATATGAGATCTGTTTGGATATGGAAAGAAAAATTCATAACCATTTGTGCAAGTGGTAAAATAAAGTTTCAATCTTGACTACTGTAATATAGGGTTTTGACGAATCTCTACTCAATCTTAGCATATATAGAATTAAGGTCCACCACTTGTCCAACCTAAGCATGGGACATCAATATAAGGTCCATGGCCATATTCTCAATTATAGAACGGGGATTTAGTCTCAAGACTCCCAAATAATATAAGCTAGGGTCATTAAACAATGATGACCAAACCATCAATCGCTATCCATGTTAGAGCCTATGTGGGTAAATGAGCTATGAGTTTGTGCAAGTGGGTAACCATTTGTAAAGTTTCAATCTTGACTACTGTAATATAGGGTTTTGACGAATCTCTACTCAATCTTAGCATATATAGAATTAAGGTCCACCACTTGTCCAACCTAAGCATGGGACATCAATATAAGGTCCATGGCCATATTCTCAATTATAGAACGGGGATTTAGTCTCAAGACTCCCAAATAATATAAGCTAGGGTCATTAAACAATGATGACCAAACCATCAATCGCTATCCATGTTAGAGCCTATGTGGGTAAATGAGCTATGAGTTTGCAAGGTCCACCACTTTTCCACAAACTTATGATTGTTTGTAGCATGTGGAATTTGGTTTGAAGAACCGCTACTTATCCATGGTTGTAGCATGGAGAGAAGCAAGGTGCACCAATTATCTAAGTTAATCTTATTGTTATCATGAAGAGAATCAATGACCATGACTTGTCTAAGCTAGGAATAAGCTATTGATACAATGCCACCACATGTGCAAACCATGATGGACCTCCTCTTGTTTTCCATGCATAGATTGGGTAAGTGGCAAAATTTTCTTCTCTCCATGTGTCAATGGACCCCAAATTAGATAAATGATGTACATTGAAGTTGAACACCCAATGCTACAACATATTATAAGTTGGGCAAGTGATAGGAAAAAACACTACCCATTCTATAAAATAGCATAGGTGTTGGACCTTATATCAAGTGGTTGACCTTATAGCTTGTACAAATGGAACCTGCTTCTCTATATGCTTCAATACGGATTACCATGTACAAGTGGTGGCTCTTGCTTCTAGATTTAAACCAAACTCTTCATGATACAGATTAGAGTTAATTACTGGAAAAAGTAATGGACCGTGTAGAGTGGTTTCTTTTAACTAGTTGGTGAAATTTTCTTCTCTCTATATTTCAATGAATCTTTTATTGGATAGGTGATGGACATTTATCCTCTTTATGATTCAATGAAAACAAGATTCAATAATTGGTAGACCTTTCTCCTCTCTATGATCAATGGTAGACAAGATTCAATAAGTGGGGGATCTTGGATATTAGCCACCTAGCAATTCTATTAGAGATGATAGTTTGGACAAGTGGTGGACCTTGTAGTCATTCATAGTAAAAATCTTGGAGAAGTGGTGGACTTTACTCTCTATGTGTTTTAAGGGAGCATAGCTTGGACAAATGGTGAACCTTGCTTCTCTTCATGCTTGGAGAAGTTGACTTTACTCTCTATGTGTTTTAAGGAAGCATAGCTTAGACAAGTGGTGGACCTTTCTTCTCTTCAAGCATCAATGAAGTAGGGTTTGAACGTGTGGTGAGCTTGAAAACCAAATCTCCATATTACAAAAAATATAAAGGTTGGACATGTGGTGGAGCTTAAGACAAACCTACCATGCTAACACAGATGATAGATTGAGCCTATGATGGTACCTTGCATCCATGGTATATGTTTATTTTTGTTTGTGTTTAAATGAATCTTCTCTTCGACAAATGGTGAGACTTATAGTTATCATCTAATGATATATCATAGGTTGTACAAGTGGTGGATCTTATGTTGATTATCCATGACCAACTTAGACAAGTGAGATACCTTGTTTCATAAGGAGCTAACCTTGGACAAGTGATGGACCTTGATTCTCTTAATGCATTTATAGAGCTAAGATTGGGAAAGTGGTGGGTATTCTAAAAGTTTCCATTGCATAGCTAATGGTTAATGGGAATTGTCTCTCTGGATTCTTGAAACTTTAAGGATTTCAAGTAAAAAAGTGATAGATCTTGTAAGCCCCATGCTACAACATAGCATAGGTTGAACAAGTGGTGGACCGTAAATTGCTTCCTCATACCTTGGATTATTTAGTGATATACCTTGTTTTTCTTTATGATTCAATTGGATTAAGGATACCTTGCTTCTCTTCATACTTCACTAGGACTTGAATGGATATGAGATTGACTGGTGGACCTTTTACTAGCCTCCCTTGGATAGGTTAAATTATTTATTTGTGCACATGCCCAACCAGTTCTAGTAGCATGGTAGTTGATCTCAAGGTATACCACTTGTCTAACTTATATTCCATTGTAGTATAGAGATTTTAGTCTTAAGAACCACCAAGTGTCATATGGGAAAAGTGATGTGATAAGGTGTTAGTCTATATTATGGGTTTGAGATTGATGCATTGATTTGAAGTCAAACACTTTCATTTGTTTATTATGCATGCACCCAAAAATGGCAAAAAGTTTTTTCACATATATGTGAAGTTATCGTTTATGGTTTATCAAAGTGTCGAAGCTGTTTTGTATCATGTTTATGTTGATGGAATGATATTATATGATGTATGGAACATCACATATGGATGTGGATGCTCCATGTGCATGTGTATGTTGCTTTCCACCCCTTTTAGGTCAAAACTAGCTCTTTGTGATAGAAGGGTGAGGTATAGTCATAGTGCATCACTTATGCATAATTGGATACTTTCAAAATTGGATTTTTATATCATGTTTAGTTGGTGGTTGGAATTATTTTATGCATAAAAAGTTCATGTCTTAAGAGCCATGTGTGTGAGCTTAGTTTGATTGCAGTGGATATGTCAAACTCCAAGTGTGGGAGTTGGTTCAGTATAGAATATGGTTTATGGTCAAGGGTTGAGATCCCTCACATACTATGGTCGTGATTTTTGATTGTGGAATCTGGTTTGGCTCTTGGATCCCTTTTTTTTGGATATGGTTATACTGCCAAAAGTTGCCAAAATTTTTGCAACCATGTTATGTGCTAAAGTGGATTTGCATAGCTAGATGTGCATCACCCTGAGTTGGGTGGAGTACTCACCCATATAATGTGATTGGATTATGGTTTATGGTTTTGGATTGGATCATGAAGTGGTTTTGATGGTTTATAGTGGATGTAAAGGGGTAGAGACCCTATACAGTTTGACTGTTTTTAAAAAATTATTTGTGCATATGGAAGATGCTATTGTGATTGGACTCATGTGTTATATTTCTCATGGAAGTGTCGCTACAAGACTAGGATCACCTATATCGCTTAGCCTTAGACAAAAGGGTCGATGACGTGGGGCTTTGCTGGATCAAGGATGTTGCCTAGGTATGCTTTTTTGTTAGGCTCATCTACATGGTTAGTGCGTTTGGGGTTGAATGACCTACATGGCTAATGCATTGGGATCTTGCCTTGGCTTTGCATAAACACCCAATTCTTTCTTGACATCAAAGAGGCATGGCACCTTACTTGGTATGGTTGGTGTTGATACCCTACCATTTGCTGGTATTTGGGATCCTTTCAGAGTTTGGGTTCATGGAGGGAAGGGAAGAGGCCTTAGCCTATGTCTAGCTCAGGTAGGCTAGAGGTGTTATGGCTCGCTCTCGAAGAAGTGAAATTCTCTTTGTTCATAATAGAGCATAAATGGATGGGTGGACTGGTCGATCCCTACACATGGTTGAGTGCTATGCTAGTCATTTTGTATTTTTGATGTTATGATATATCCAAATTTTGTTATTGCATTAATACATAGTTTCCTATTTTATTTAGACGGGGCATTCAAAGGTTCTTTTTTGTCATTCTTTCGTGTCTCTACACACTCTATTTCACCCTAAGCTATTCTCTCTCTCTCTCTCTCTCTCTCTCTCTCTCTATATATATATATATATATATATATATATATATATATATATATATATATATATATATATATATATATATATATATATATATATATATATATATAATATCTATCTTCTCGCAATGAGGTGTACACATATAATCACCCTCCACAATGTTATTTTCTTGAGTAGGCTTTCATTCATAACACCCATTCAAAGGTAGCACTAGTTGCTAGGTGGCTCTGGATGCATTTATCTTTGCTACGCTTAGTGGGAAACTTGTTAAAAATACAATTTTTTTCCTATAAGGTAAGCTGTCATTTCTTAGTCCTACCTAAAAATATTTTACCGTACAGGCAATAGACAATGACTCCTCTCTAAACACAGCCTACGACTTTCATCATACCGCATTCTCCAACTGCTCTTGAATCAAGCAAGCAAGCAAGAGGGGCCTTTGAAAGAAAAGGTGCTTGAGAGAACCATGTTGAAGAAAATAGCTCCTCCTAAAAAATTTTGATTTTATTTTCTATATTAATCACAGATTGCCACCAAACTCAAGACCAACATTGTACTTACTGGCACTTTTCTTTTGGGGGCCTCAGGTCCCTTTGTTCTATCGGGTAGGGTAAGTGCCTACAGCGCACACTTTTTTCGGGCTCAACGGTGAGAGTATCGCTTTCATACGGCGAGAGTCATTGGTTTGAATCCAATAGTAGGTAACAATTCTTAGATATTGTGTCTACTAAATAGGCATCGGCTCATGACCTAAACTCCATGCTAGGTTTGACACGCTGAGAACTCCTCCCTATGCATTGCACTCTGATGTATATTAATTTTGTATATTGAAAATTATATAAAAGTGTAAAATTTCATATTTTGAGCATAGACCTCTAGGGAGGGGTATCTCTCAAAGGGGTACGTAAAATAACGCCAGTATGCCCCACGAGCCCAAGTAGCACAAGCACATGCCCCACCAGTGTCAAGATAACGAGAATTCTTCTAGGACCATTGGGAATTGAAAGACCACAACCACTCTTAGTACAACAACCTCCATGACCAAGAATGAGACCTATAGGAGTTAGATATGCATCAGCTATAGAAGAGCCCGAGGATCAAGCACTAGTGCCAATCCCTGCTTATTACAAGGAGCCTAGTGGATATATGATGAGTACGGGATGTTATCCACCTGAAGAACCCAAAGCACCAAAACCATGGAGCATGATTGGATCGATTGGACCACCAACTACCACACATGCTGGAAGAGAAGGTGGATACAGTTTGGATGAATGCACATTGCTATTTATGGCTATTGGAGGATTAGTGGGATCAAGACCTACTTATAAGCAGAGAGCTACTCAAGGAGCACCTCAACAACCCCAAGGACCATATTATAAGTGTGGTGGTGACCACCTGATGAGAGACTATCCTCACAACAAAATCATACTTCCTTAGTTGAAGAACTAAAACAAACAAGGAAAAATTTGAGAAAACTGGAAGAAGAGACAAACAAAGAAAAGAAAACCCCTGAGGTAGTAACAGAGCCAGGCATAGTTTAGAAACCAAGAGTGCTAGTTCAAGAGGATCAATTTTGGTAGAAAGGGTTAACAAACCATTAGACGCCCTTCTCACAGCCTATGACGCATGGCTCAAAAACAACCAAACTGAAGAACAAAGTTGGATGACATATCCATATGCAGAACTAGAGAAGCAGAGGCTTGAAATGTGCTAGAAAATGATTCAAACAATCCAAGCTTTACTAGAGACCCCTGTTGGGAAATCAAAACATGTGATAATTGTTCCACGAGCACCAAAAATCCAATTAAACCAAGAGCCAGTAGAACCATATTCTAGCCAGAAGCACAAACCAAAAACCAAAACATCAGCATGAGGACCAAAGATAGCGATAAATACCAGGGATCAATATTTTGATGGATTCCACCCAGGTATACCACAGGAGTGTAAATAAATAGATGGTCTTGATGAACCATGGAAATAGGTCAAAGAGGCCAATGAAGCTATTGAGCTGAGGAAACACATAAATGAGACCAGTGAGGAGAGAGGAGTGTTTTTTCTATCAATAGAGGAATTTGAGGCAGGAGCTCAAATGAATCTAGAAATGCAATCGTATTGAGGAGACCATGAATATGTTCTATCTATAGAAAACCAACCCCATTTGCTAAGAACACTACCATCCTATATAGGAGAGCACAAGTCCAAATCAGATGTTGTTGAAGTCCCATCATAGAGACTCTCTTCCAAAAAAGTCATTGAATCTAAGGGGTTGTTATACATTTTATCGATACTCGTGCCATGCATAATAATATTAGCTAAGTTGTTACAAATACGAACTAACATGTGGATGATGGTAGGAGGCTATCTGAATTTTTTTGGTGTGAAGGACCCTTCGACACAAATTCAAGAGGGAATGTGAGAACTTGAAAAACCTCACACCTAACTACCACGCTAGTACCATTTAACAAAATTGGAGAATGTTGTGAAGGTGAAGATGACAACACGACTCTTCTTGTAGAATTTCAAGGTGTCACCACCATGGCAATTCTTGGCAGTGGGGCTAGGGTAGCCATTTCTACAAAATAAACATGGAATAAATAGGGAAAACCTACTTTAAGAGCAACAAGAATGAAACTACAACTTGTAGATGGATATATGGAGAAACCCCTAGGACTTCTAAAGAAAGGGATTGTCACCTCTTGCAGAATTGAATATGAGCATACATTTCCCATTGTTGATTTTGGCAAGAAGAACAACTATGACATCATACTTGGAAGACCATTCATGAGACAGTAAAAATTGGTCTAGGATTGGGGGTATGATCACATTTACATAATAAATATGGAGACCAAAAACAGAATAAACTTTAAAAACCATAGTTACATGGATGTGATAAGAACTCCTACTGAAGAGTTTGATTCAGCTACATTAGTCGGATCCGAACTCCCAACATGGTCAAGACAATCTAAACACCTATGGATGTGTGTAGCTTTAGGTTGTGGGATATTAAAGCGTGAAGAATTGTTAACCACCGGCGTCCACTTCTAGTAGTCATGGGCCGGGCTCGTCGCTCCAATAGGAAAAGGTTAAGAGTGATCACCGATGAGAGGTGCACTCTAACTGGAACATTCAAGGCTTAGTTGGCTAAGCATGGGCACCCAAGTGTGAATGGGCAAGCTCGTATAAAACTCACCTAAACCTAAAAATCACTCATTCTCTCATTTGTGCAATTGAAGAGTGCCCTTGCTCCATCTCCATCTTCTTCTTAATCTCCTTGTGTGTGTGTGTGTGAGAGAGAGAGAGAGAGAGAGCGAGAGAGAGAGAGAGAGAGAGAGAGAGAGAGAGAGAGAGAGAGAGAGAGAGAGAGAGAGAGAGAGAGAGAGAGAGAGAGAGAGAATTGTGATGGCATGACGATGGTTGAGTGCGGCATGGTGGTAGCTCCCTCTTCTTTGCAGCGAGGATTCCTCCATGAAGGCAAGCGTAGGGTGGTGAGTGACACACCCTTGCTCTCTTGAACTTGCTAAATTAATTTGGTTGTGTGCTTGCAATCATTTGTGGCTCCCACACAGTGTACGGAAAGTCCCTTGCTTTGACATGTGCAACAGATGCACACATATTTTTTGTGCCGTTTTCGGGGAGATGCCCTGCACTAAGCTTGAATAGCACTCTATACTGCTTTGTGGTGCAATGTGAGATGTAGGAAAGGTAGAGAAAGAAGGTGTGTGGCTGTTGAGAAGGATTTGTGAACTTTGTTTTTGCTGCAGTGTACTGTTTTTTGTTAATAAGGTGTTACATTTTTTTGCTGCAATGTATTTGTTTTGTGTTGATAAGGTGTTAGAATTAAGGTATTAGATCTATTATGTTAGATCTATAAGGTGCAGTAAGTAGATCTTTTAATTAATTAGTTGATGTAGGATTGTGTTAAATAGTGTGTAACAGTAGCTCTGTTAGTTGCAAGTAGGTAGGTTAGGTGTGTGTGTGTGCGCGCGCCGCGCGACCGCGGTGATCTTATCTTCAAAAAAAAAAGGAAAAAAAAAAGAAGGATCGAGATCGGGAACATTTCCCAAGCTCAGGCCTCAGTCATCCTTTGGACTTAATTATTTTAGCCTCACACCTAAGTAAAAATCAACCATTTTGAGGACCATCGGAGCTCCGGGTAACTAAATGCTGTGATGTAAAGCACACCACGACCCCCTGAGTGATATGGTTGTTTTGAGCTGTCACACACTCTAATCCAAAAACCAATCATAAAAACACATTAAAAAACATTAAAAAATGAGTGAATGGGGTGTAAAACACCCAAAAATCAAGCGGTTAACCTTCAAGGGTATTCTTCAATGCTTGTATTAGTAGATCTACTTGCTCTGAACCTGCAGCTAGTGAAGTTAACGAAGGTGAGGGAGAGGTAGATTTTCCTTTGATATCTCAGGGGGAGCCTATACTCCGCAAGAGTGTCCACGTCAATACCCTACCCCCTGCTTTCATGCAAGACCCTGCAAAGCAATCACCCCCGAAGTTATACTACCCGATGATAGGAGTTTTGTGGAGGTGCAAGAAGTTGAGTGCTATATGAAAGCGGCTAGGGAGAGGGAAATGGAGAGTTTCCTAGAACAAACACTGAGCCATGAACGGAAAGATCCCTAGGACAACAGGCATATCAATTGAGAAATTGAGTGCTCCTAAGTTAGTAGGCAATGTGGTCAAACTCTAGGGAACAACAATGCTTCCACCTCAAGGGAAACCTCTAGTATGCCGGGCCTGGTAGGGTTATTTCTCAACACAAATTGGGAATATGACCTACAAACTGAAACCTTAACTGACCTATACACGGGTTACACATACCATATAGGTTGGTTAGAAGTTGTACAATCTACTTCTAGTGCCACAAGTCTAGAGGAGCAGCAACAACAGATGGTCTGCAATGTCATCCATAGCATCATCCAATCGGAGAGGCAAAACCAAGGGATTAACATTCCTTCAATGGGCCTTACGACATTCTTGGATACGGGCAATGCCAGACAACCGACACTATCACAGATGGAAACTCCTTTAGTGAGTCCAATGGACCCTTCATATATTGTGCTGCCTGGAGTTTCAGTACACTCTGAACCCACAAGTAGTACTAGGTCATCTCTCAAAGACACTACTACGGCTACAATACCTACTCTGGTGATGAGTAATAAAAGTACACCTAGGACCTCATTTGTTAGCACTACACCGCCGCTTAGTAGCATAGTGCCATACCTACAGGTGTGCATCAAGACTATGTACCTATTGCACCTCATGCCCACGTAGCTCCCACACCCCCAATTATGCTAAGGTCTTACACCTGATAGGGAGCCTAGAAGTAAGGCGGTACAAATAGCCAAGCTCACATGAAAATTTAGTGGAGACGGGGATGTGAGAATGCATATTAAAGTGTTTGAACAAATATGCGATTCTCTAAGAGAACACCATGACCTGCATAAGAGTAATGCTTTAAGCCTAACCTTAAGTGTGAAGGCTGGGGATTGGTATAGAACCCTAAGGGTGGAAGAAAAAACAATTTACCCTACTCTTACGAGACTGTCCTTAAAAGAATACATACAAGAGGGAGTGCTTTGGGGTGTAGAATCTCAGCTCTAGAAAGCACAAGGAGAGGAAGGAGAGTCGGTGAGAAACTTTATTAGTTGCTTGAAGCATTTGAATTCTCGTTGTAATCCAAATGAGCGCTTAAATAATAACCAATTGCTTGATAGATTAATTAGGGGATTACGACATGAGGATATCTACAATGGACTAGTCATTAGAGGTATCACCACTTGGGAAGCCGTCACCACCAATGTGATCCAATTGGAGGATAATTAGATTATTCAAGGAGAAAGAGTGTCTGTTGATCTTAAATCTACTAGCTCACAAGCATCAAGGCATTAGCCAGTGACCCTAAAGCCTATTGATATGGAGCCAAAGATATCTGAGATGACTTTAGAAAATCTCACCAAGTCCATTCAAGAGAGTCTTAGAGACAATCGTGCTCCACAAAACAATCCTATGTATCCAAGAAGGGAGCAACATTGGTGCTCAGTATGCTACGGTCCGCATAGTACCAGTGAATGTCCTACTTTTAGAGTAAAATTCAATGGGAAATGCAATGCCTATGGGAGGTATGGTCATCAAGCTAAGGATTACATAGTATTTAAGTGCACGATGGCCAATAGACCAACCTTATCATGGATAGACACACCTTGAGTGCCTGCATTGATGCCGGCCCCACCTCTTGAACAAACGTCACAACACATGGTCCCTAGGGCCCAAAATGTTGTTCAAACAACACCGTTACCACCTCTGGTGCTAGGACTGCAACCACCACATTTGAGAATCAATCAAGTGGGTTGTAAGTCATCTATTGCTTGTTTGGAAGGCTGCGAGGAAGATATAGACCCTAATATTGCCTATTGGATTGATGCGCTTGAAGAAAGTCCACAATACTACATGGAGGACTATTGGGGACACGTCAAACATGTCTATCAAGTAGCAGTTCTTGCTTCAAGAGGCCAAAATATTAATTACACTGCCAAGAGACCACCTCTTCAATTCTATGAGTGTGGAGGTCCACATCTTGTGGCCGAGTGTCCTATTAGGCTACAAAAGAACGCCACACTAATGCAAACCAATCAAGATAGCACGTCTAAAATGCCGATACTCATGTGTAATCAATGTAGCCTAGATCATTTGATTGCCCAATGTCCGAATAATCCAAATGCGCCAAAGATTACATCTTTAAACTTGATTGAGGTTAGCAAGGAGCCATCACAAAGTACACTTGTGGTATCAGTAAACGTACTCACATGATCGATTCTCCAAAAAAAAAAATATATTCTTGAAGAAAGAGACATGGCATCAATTGTCCAATCTCAGAAGAAGAAGAAAACACAAAGGAACAGATCGGCAAAAGCAGTGAAGTTAGACCCCAGTTCAAAGACCAACATAGGGATTGATGACAACAACCCCGTATATATGAACGATGTTGAAGAGGATTCTGATTCAGGTGAAACAAAACGACCAAAACGACCAACAAGAAAGATCGTTGAGCCACAATGGCCAAGAAGAAGATAGGAACTTATCCAAACCCTAAAGAGGAGATCAAACGAGTCAAGCAATTAAGGAGTTTGGTAGAAGATACCCAAAGGGATCTAGAACCAGCACCTAGGCAGATCCAGATTACAGACACATTGTTCCCTACGCAACAACCTCACAAAGTCCATAGACCCCTAGCCATACCTAGTGTCATCCAAGAAGAAAGTGACTCAAAGTCATGGGAAAGTGGACGTACTCACTTCTTGCTGGAAAGAATGCTTACAAAGAAACTACCTGACCCTCTGAGAGAAATAGAGATCCCATCTTTCCCACGCCAAGGGACTGAAAGCCAAAAGGTGCCATTAAATATTGCCAAATTGATGGATTTCATGGCTTCAAAAGTTAGAACCACCATCATGTCCAAACTATATGGAGACCCTGAGCTATTCTTAGCTCTTTGAGCTTTCCTCAATGGAGAACTGAAGGTCGGGCTACCACAATTTTCACAGGTGGATGGAGCTAGGGAGATGCCAATAGAGGAGGAATACTTAGATTCACAACCCAACCTAGATGAGAACCCTGTTGTAGAAATACCTGTTAACAAGTTGGGACAATACATTGAGGGTGATGAATCCAATGCAACCATACCAATCACTACCAAGAAATTAACTATGAAGGGAATCCTTGATGGTGGCACTGAGATTAGCATTGTGACTAAAGATTGTTGGGAAACTATGGGAAGACTCACCTTGGGACCACAACCATAGTAAATATGGCCAATGGGTCTATTGTTAAACCTATTGGAATGCTAGGATATCTAAGATCAAGGTCTTTGGACAGAGAATAAGAAATACCATCATTGTTATGGATTTCTCCAAGCACACTATGGCATCTCAGATGATCTTAGGACTTCATATGGGGAAGCAAAAATGGTGAATGACTAGTCTAAAAACTATGTCTACTTGCAGTTCCAAGATTGTGTCATTTGAGTATCTTGTAACTGATTGAGCACATCTGTATGTAAACATTTATAATTTGACCATAGATCCGACCACATTCACTTGGCCCCATTGTATATTGTTACACATGTTAAAGAAGACAATGTTAGATTTTCCTGGATACT
>NC_140957.1:44519325-44616016 GCF_014529385.1 Adiantum capillus-veneris | reverse complement strand
GCCATCTTTAAGAAAAAAACAGCTCCTTCATCAAAGCATCTTTGAAACTTTCACAATCCCTCCTTCCATGGTCCGTACTATCACACCATATGCATCTATTTACAAAGCGTTCTCTATTTTGAGGTCTTTGCCCTTTAGATTGACCTGATGGTTGTTCTTTTTCTTATAGCCTTGTAAGCTTTAACTTTAGCTTTTGCATTCCCTTGACAATATCATCTAGGATAAACTTGTCACTCTTTGGAACCACAATAACAGGCTTTATGGACTCTCAGGAACGCTTGGGGATTGAATAGGGCTAACTATCATCTTGTCTCTCTGTTGTTGTCGCTTGGCTAGCAGTGAAATTGCATCTTCAACCTCATTCCAATCAGTCTTTAAGCCTTGTTCCGCTTCCTTATCCTCAAGTAGTAACTCTAACTTCTCTTGAATCTCTTTACTAGCAGCCCGCAAAAAGAGCTCTGTCTTCACTGAGTTTAGGGTAGCCTTTTCAGTCCTTGAAAGTTGATCATAGCGGCATTCAAATTCCCTTAGCAGCTCGGTAGGCGAAAGCCCCTCCTCTGGCCGAACTACCCACTCTAAAAAAGTCCTCTTTGTTACCCTTTTGGAGTCCTCCATGAAATACTCTTCCTTCAAGGCCAACTTGAATGCTTCCCAAGTTCCCCCATGAACATGTCTAATTCCCCTTACATGCTCTCTAATCTCAGGAACCACAGTTAGCTCGAAACTTTGTACCATCTTTGCTTCGGCCACTCGATGCAGCTCCATCTCTTTAACATACCCACAAAGATACTTTGTTACATCTATACCATTTAAATGGTCCAATTTCTTCACCACTGATTGAAGCGCTTTGGTTAAAGAAAACTCTCTCCTCTCAGTAGCTTGCTACTGCTGCATAAACACCGCAAAGGCTTGAAAAATTTGCATTGTGACAGGATCAAACCGCTCCCCTTGTTGCTCTTGTTGCTCCATAGCTTTAAACCTTTGATTTGAGACTTTCAATGAAACTTTTGAACCCTTATCCTAGCCTACTTCGTGTCGGGTTCACCAAAAATGTGTCAAGTGCGCAGTGCGGCTAGGAAAGCGTCGGGCCTATGGCTGTGAGGATTCGAAGCAAAATTAATCAAGTCGTGGAAGATTCGAAGCTAAAAACACACTCAAAAAGAACAAAACTCCAGCCATGAAAGCTTCACTTTGGAAAAGAACAAGGATCAACTCAAAACTCTTGTGTGTATGAAGATTAGGTGTAGCCTCTCTCCGCTCCCAATTGCACAGATGCAGTGCTCTTTTGCCTTGTTAAAAACCTTAAATTGACTCTTCAATTCTTTGTCGTGACCATTCATGGAAGCTTCAAAACTTCATCGGAGAAGCCTAAGTAGTTATTTGAGGTGGGAAACCCCTAATTGGTGGCCTCACAACCTCGAACACGTAGGGGAAACAGCACGGGAGTGCACTAGCACCCTAGATTGAAACGGTTGTATCTCCTTGCTCATATGCCCAAATGAGCTCATTCTTGGCTCTATAAGTTCCTTTTCAGCTTGAGCAATGACTGCACTGTCGTTGATGTGGCATTTTGAGCCATTTTTAGCCCTTCTTAGCCCAAAAATGCTCCCTTTTTTTTCCGTTAAATTCCCAAATGAGCTGGGAAAAATCCCTAAACTTGTGGAAAATACCATTAGGCTCAAATTTTATATTGAACCTCATTTTTCCACTTGGCAAGCACTCTGGACACGTTCTTTATGCCCGCGCTTGAAATATGCTATTTTTGGCCAAGATCGCCCGCATTGAACTTTCTAGGCAAAATGAGCGTGCCACTTCGAAATACTTGACATTTGTACATTGTTAGAGCAAATTAGGCATGCTTTAATGTGGTAAAACATGCAACGGTGCCACGTCCCGAGCCTCGCCTGGCCTGGCAAGGTATGCAGACGCCTGCAATTGTGGCATCTGTTTTCGCATATATCACACTATGTACATTGTAGCATTTGGTCCCACACATCAAAAGCATTAAGATTGAGGTGGATATTTCTAACTTCACATTACATACGTGCCACGGCACGACAATGCATGAAAATGTAGGCATGATTGCAAGCTGAGACACGGTTTTCCCGACCACTGCCTGGGAGACATAAAAATGTAGTTCACTTGCACGTTGGTGCAGGAAGTGTACTACGCAAGAAAATGTTGGGAATCCCCACAGCAGCACGCCGTCCTCGTAGATGGTGAAGCACACAGTCATTGGCCAGGTGGACTAGCTTTGCGGACATGGTCCGTGATAACAATAATCGCCATCTCACAGGCAATAGCCCTCCTGTACGTCAGCAACAAGGATGGCCATTAAGCTCAATAAGTTGCAGCTCCTTGCGACGGCATTGCCTGCACCCAAAAAACCTTGGTCCTCCGCATGGTAATGTAAACCGACCACGCTGACAAGATTTATCAAGGCAGAACAAATGACCGTAACTTGATGTCACCTGGCTACTCATCTCATTTGCTTGCTCTTTGATCAAGCTGCTTCCAGGTGGTTTCAGAATGGCGCGTTTGCGGGGTACTTAAATAAAATGTTGACATTGATAGATTGGGCCCTTTGTTTGATGAATTAACGGGTTTTTCCCCACAATGGATTTAGAAACCCCTCTTGTCAGTGTATCTCTGTTAAATTGCTTAAATTTTCAGAAATAGAGAACCCCTCTCACTTGGTATATTAACATAATTATGTAGTGGACCCCCTGGAAATAAAATAGCATAGGACTTAGCACAAAGGAAACAGCATTATATGAATATAATGATGCGTGCTGGCCTTGCACTCCAGTGATTTGATGAATACGATGATGTAAGCTTTTACTTTTAGCAACCTTATATCATAGATGGACTTGGGCAAGGAGCACGTGTTTCGTATAAATGCATCTGGTAATCCCTTCACATTCAATAGAGAACCCCTCTCACTTGGTATATTAACATAATTATGTAGTGGACCCCCTGGAAATAAAACAGCATAGGACTTAGCACAAAGGAAACAGCATTATATGAATATAATGATGCGTGCTGGCCTTGCACTCCAGTGATTTGATGAATACGATGATGTAAGCTTTTACTTTTAGCAACCTTATATCATAGATGGACTTGGGCAAGGAGCACGTGTTTCGTATAAATGCATCTGGTAATCCCTTCACATTCAACTCAGACACGCTTCCATTTGTCTGAATGACGTTGACATCAATTTTATTTGCTCTTTCACTGCCAGGATGACTTTTTTGCCAGTAAGTAATAACATTCCATAATATGGCTTTCTTTTGTGTTATGCCCTAATATAGGTGGGACAAAGTAAAGCCCATGCAGCTATTGCCAAAATACAAGAGTCCATGGGTGAAACTGAGATAGCTATTATGCACCTTGAAGCCTTACTAGAAGTTTCTCAACATGTCAACTTGGAAACTCAGGTAACTATTCTTGGTATCTACATTTTTGGCATCATTTGAGTGTATATGTGTGTGCCCGTGCCTGTGTGCGTTTCGTGTTTTTTGCTTTCTAAAACAAGCCTTAGTGAAGAAGAGAGTTATGCATACATTTGATGTGAAGTATTTGTCGATTGAAATTCTCTTTGATAATATTGTTTGTAAATGAGATGTTTCATTTGAGAGCCTGATATGGTCCATTTCACTAAATTATTTTAGAATGTCAACGTGTTGGCCTTGTGTTTTTCTTTTTCACCCGTGCGGGGGGGGGGGGGGGGGGGGGGGGGGGGGGATGATGGGCACGCGCACCCATGTTTAAGGTTTGTGTATACATGCATTCAGGTTCCAAATTTTTGTCTCAACAGTGTGTTCTTTTTTACAGTTTATTTTAAACAATTTTTTGCAGTCCACCGCATGTTGCAAGTTGGGAATGATATACAACAAACAACATATTTATGATAAGGCTCTTCTCTATTTTGAGATGTTTTTCAAGCTAGCTTGTGCCTTGAAAGACCCCAAACTAATGGATGCAGCAAGATTAAACCTGGGATATGTGAAGAACACCCTAAACCTGAATGACGCAGTGTTCTCGATTCAACAGTCTGTTGAATCTCCAGCTGCTGTCCACTTTTAGATTCTTGTTGCACTGCTCATGTCAACTTATTTTGCAATTAATGATCCATGTTTACTTGAAGAAGTGGCACATATGATTGTGCATGTGCCCAAGACAGCGTCATGCTCTAATCAATGATGTATATTTTTTTGCAGAGTTTGTGTGTTTGTTACACATGCTATGTGTGTGCGTTTGTAGCTTGCTAATGTATGCATGTGTGTGCCTGCGCGCGCACGCATGTGTCTCATCTTGAGTGCATTCTCATGGCTTATGTGCAATTCTACATACCTTTGCTATCTTGGTGTCGGTTGCACTTGCAATCCCTTATGTCTAGTATTTTGGAGCATTTTTGGCGTGCCTCGTCTCACAGGAAGGGTCTTTGGCTGTTATCTATGGACAAGTTGTGTACTCCCAAGCGCCTTGGAAGGCTGAATATTTTGAATTTGTGAAGTCATGTTCTGGCTCGGAAAGCTACACTATTGCTAGTCTTGGTGGAACAACCCCAGACACTCATGGTATCACATTTGTGTGCGCATATTGTCACACCATCCTTTGGTCATTGGCAGCCAACATATTGGGAGTCATTTTTCGGAAGCTTGAAGGGCAGATGTCCCTTTACTTCTTCTTCATTGTTGATTGGAAGGTTATCACCTCGCACTTGGAATGGTATGGTCGTCAATCCTCTCTCGGCAATTCTCTTCGATTGGAGAGCCTGCATTGGAGCAAGGCTTTCTCTTCAACAATAGTCCAGCGGTCTCCTCGCCAAGTGTATTTTCTTTCTCAAAAAGGAATATGCAAGGTACATCAGGTGGTGGACGACACGGGTCATGTTATTTTTTTCTCTGATGCAGCATCTCGGTTTCCGTTGGGACTCCATTATTCTCCTCTTTGGTGGGAGATTCGAAGGATGATTGTTGAATGTGGACTCCCGCTGCTCGGAATCTTGCAAATACTAGCGTGGAATGCACTTCAGCCAGCAATGTTTATGCCCTCTTGCAGTCTGATGCGTGGATTGTGCATCATGGTAATCAGCTGTAGTCTCTCTCCAAGTCATCCTTATGGTGGAAACGAACACTGTCTAGCATTTGGCAAAGTCATCTCCCTCTGAAGGAACCTATTTTCTTGTGGCGTTACTTGGTGGGAGCTCTACCTGTTGGCAGCCTATTGCATGCATGGCATATTGCTCCTTCTCGTTGTGTCAGATGTCATGAAGCTGAGGAGACTGTGCCACACTTATTGTGGGGTTGTCGCTACTCAAGATCCTTCATTCGACAGGTGTTGTTGCTCTTCGGCTCCGTTTTCCTCCTGGCAGTTTTCACATACGATTTTGGCTTTTGGGATGCTTCAGACTCCACAGTTTCAGTTTACGATCTTTTTTGGTTGGGTTAGATTTCGGGTTCGATGGGCCATTTGGCACTGTCGCAACTTCTTGATGTTTCAAGGTACTGATGTTGACCCGTTTCCCTATTTCAAATTGTCGCTTGGTCAAGTGTTGCATTTTGCCTATGATGCTGGGGACATCACTCTTGATGCCTATAGGCCTTACTTTGATTGTTGGTGCTCCACGTTTTGTATCTCTTCTTTTTCGTGGGTTTTCCTTGCTTAGCGGTTTTCCACTTGTAAATTATATCAATAAGATTCACATAAAAAATGTGTATGTGTGTGTAGTTGTATTTGGATCACTTGAGTTCGCTTGGTTGTCGTCACGGGTTGCAATTACTCTCTAGAAATGACTTTATTGGGCAGGCTTATGTCGATGACTCGTTGTTCATGCCTCGCAATAACAAGGATGACTTGCGAGAGATTATGTAGGCATTGGATATGTTTAGACTTGTGGCAGGCCTAAAGAGGCCTAAAGGTTAATTTCCAAAAAATCCAAACTCTTGCTTCTTAATGCCGAATGCAATCTCCGAGAGGGAGGTTTACCAATGGCCAAAGGCGGAAGTGGTAACATCCAAACTCTTAACATCTTGCCAAACACAATCTTCTAGAGGGAGGTCCAGGCGGAAGGCCTAAAGGTCAATTTCCAAAAATCCAAACGCTTGTTGACCAATCGCCATGTCAGGCATATTCTTTTCTTGCCGAGGCATACGCTTAGTGAATGATGTGGTTGACATGTGGGAATATGCTGAGTTCTAACTTAGGTAGCTGTACGTTTTGGTTTGGATGTGCATTATCGTCAGATTTGGAGCACGCCTGAGCACATGCTGGTTGTTTTTTTGTCCATTCTGTCACTAGCCAATGGATGCCGTACGTCGAATTGGACTTTATGGGGGACACCTTTTGTTGTCATATCTGTCAACAATATTTATGCTTCTCTCCTACACGAGTCGTGGATGGTTGCCATTGTAATGCAATATGGTCTTTGCATAAATCAAATCAATGGTGGAGAACAGCTCTTAAGGCAGTTTGGAAGAGCCATTTTCCTATGAAGGAACGTCTGTTTCTATGGTGTTGCTTGCTCGGATTTTTCATATTGGAACTCTCCTTAGTGCGTGTCACGTCAGCTCTTCTCCTTATATCAGATGTTCAGCGTGTGATGAAAGTGTTAGGCACTTGCTTTGGGATTGTCGTTCCACCAAGGCCTTCCTTGATCGCATATTAGTTGTATATGCCTCCATTTTTCCTTCGCAGTTTTCCACAAATAGTTCTGGACAGTGGGATCGTGCTAGCTAGGGTGGATGAAAGAGAAACATCGTGCACACAAGTGAGTGTGTGTTGGCTAGATTATCACTCAAGCGAATTAGGTTCCAAGATCAATTAACTTGGAACTCATAAACACGATCTTGAGTAGATGTTAAGTCATCACAAGCTCACCATAAACAAGGGAGATGTAATGCAAAATGGAATGAATTTGCGTATTCATGATATGAGCTTTAAGTAGCTCTATAGCCTTGCACTAGTGCATGTGGGATAATTCCTCCTCTTCTCTCCTTGACTCATACTTTAGTGACTCTAGGACAAAGCTCACATTTTACAATCCTCCCCTTGAGGTTTGGGCTAGGACAATTTATTGAAGATTCTTTCTCAACTAAGGATGACACATAGTATCCACGCAGGATGTCAATACATATCCACTAAGGATGAAAAAATAGAAAAGTCCTCTCCTTGAACTAGAGAGGGTACAATCTTCATAGTATGTCGTCACAATAGACGAGGTTGTTCTCATCTTGGTCTTTGTCCTCCACCATGTGAGCTCATCCTCTAGCAGGTTTCTTGCCTTGCTCATGTTGCTGCCACTGTTGCTTTCTCCACTTGAATAGCATCGAGAAGGAGGATGCCCCTTCTTACCACATTTGTTGCAAGACTTGTTGGTGTAGCAATCTCCCACAATCGTAGCATTTCTTTACACTTGATAATGAGGATGCATGACAAAAGCTCCTCTTGATGAAGTAATATTCCTCCCTTGCTTCTTCACCTTGAACATTAAAGAGTTGATTGCATCTTGGAAATCTGGTGTTGGATCCTTTTACTCAATGAGGGTCATTATCTGGTCAAAGCTAGGAGGTAATGCTGCTATAAGAACTTCAATTTTGTCCTCCTCTAGTACTGCATTGTTTACATAAGCTAGTTGTGTGGTGACGCTTTTGAGGCAATTGACAAAGCTTGCAATATTTTCGTTATGTTCCATTTTTAATTTGTATAGATCCTTTTTTAAGATCGCTTTACTCCTTTTTTCTAGCTCCAAAGTTTTTTTCTAGTGCTTTCCATGTAGTCGATGAGGTTCCAAAAATCATCAGTAAAGTGTACATAATTGTCAAGTAGTGCAGTGGTTATGATTCCTAATGCTTGCTCGTCCTTACATAGCTCGTATTTGTATGTATGCTCCATCAATGGATGACGGATCATTGATTTTTTACTTGACTATTTTCTACAATTTCTTTTTCATTAAGTAGCCTTTCGACTTGGTTGGCCAAGTGTGAAAGCTCTCCCCGTTAAATTTCCTAAGCTCTTTCTCTTCCATTGCGTTAATAGAGGGGTCTTAGCTTAGAAGACTCTCCTAGCTAGTGTCTACCTCTTTACATGGGCATAAATACCTCTTAGGAGATGATTTATTTTTAAGTTATTGTGCTTGGCTATAAAATTTTTGGAGTTTAGTTTGAGAGAGAGAGAGAGAGAGAGAGAGAGAGAGAGAGAGAGAGAGAGAATGCCCGGTTCTCTACTTAATTTGTGAAGCACCTCTTCCTAGAGTGAAGTCACTCTTCACAAAAGTGAAGTGAGAGAAAAGGCTTGCTTTGAACAAAATGTATGTTGAAAGGCTTGATGAATCTCGGTATAATTGCTTGTGTTTGCTTCTTTGAGTGGCCTTGATAAAGCTCTTTTGAATACTTTGTTGCAAGGATGGCTGACTCGCGGGACTGAAGGCCTACTTGGAGTTCTTGGAGTAGCAAGCTGCGAGAAAGGGGGATGAGTGTGGGAATAAGCTCTTTAGAGCACTCCCTTGGGCAAAGTTTAATGCACCAGAGGCATGGGAAGAGGGGCCCCACAGGGGCGGGCCCAAAATTTCTTTCAAAGAGAGTTGAGCGCACGGGGCCAGCGAACGATCGGAGCAGGGGATGGGAGCTAGGGCAGGCGATTGGCTATGTAGAGGTGGGCAGATCCGTCGGACGGGAGCTAGGAATGAGCTGGCAGTCGGTTCGCTCGAATCCGAAATGGTATGAAATTTGCCTAGGTGCCTGGTTGAAATTCGTCCTTGCCCAGTGTGTGTGAGCGCCCTTTTGGGCTTGCCTTTTTCCTCCTAAGTTGGGGGTTTCCCACCAAGGTGGGTCCGGTCTTTGAAGGCTTTTGGGCTTCTTTTCTAAAGACTTGGTGGGCATTAAATGCCATTTAGGTACACAAACACACTTGAGATGCTCCAAGTTTGCCAAAAATTCCAGAAATTGAAAAACACTAATCATGCAAAATTGATTGGCCAATTAATTGAGTATATGTGGATCGATTGAAGCAAATAGATACTTGACATATTGCTCTTGGTAATAGCTTCACACACACATAGGCCTCAAAAGGAAATTCACAGTACAATGGTTGCAATGCCAATGCAAAATGGGCTCGAAGTGAACACAAAGTAGCTCAAAATGAGCACAAAATGCACACTAATTGAGAAATTTCACACACAATCCAATTTTAAATGTTAGTTCCCCTTCATCTATTCACCAAAGGGTAGTGGAACATGCTCTTGCCCGAGTAGTGGTTACGGATTGGGATTATGCAAATAAAGATTAGGGAATACAAATGCATCCTAATGAACCTAGCTAGCAAACCATGGAGCTCTGATACCACTTGATGGGAATGGGATTGTGCTAGCTAGGGTGGATGAAAGAGAAACATCATGCACACAAGTGAGTGTGTGTTGGCTAGATTATCACTCAAGCAAATTAGGTTCCAAGATCAATTAACTTGGACTCATAAACACGATCTTGAGTTTCTAAGCCATCACAAGCTCACCATAAATAAGGGAGATGTAATGAAAAATGGAATGGATTTGCTTATTCATGAAGTAAGCATTAAGTGGCGCTACAGCCTTGCACCACTGCACGTGGGATAATTTCTTCTCGTCTCTCCTTGACTCATACTTTAGCGACTCTAGGACAAAGCTCACACTTTACAGTCTTCCCTTCAATGATTTGTGGTCTATGGGTCAAAGTTTGGGCCCCATGGAGTTGTGGTGTCAACACAATCTTTGAATGTTTCATCAGCTTGATGCGGATCCCTTTCCTTCGTTCAAGATTTCACATAGGTAATCCTTACATTTTGCCCTTTATGTTGGGACATATCCTTCGATATCTTAACCCTCTTCTATGTTTGCTTTTAGAGCTTTCACTATACGGAATACTCGTGTGTTCTTCCCTTGGTATCTGTTCTTTTTTATGGGTTTTCCTCACTTTGAGGTTTCCCATTTATAAATTAATCAAAAAAGATTCACACAAAAAAGAGTGTGTGTGTGTGTGTGGTGGTGGGGAGAGAGAGAGAGAGAGAGAGAGAGAGAGAGAGAGATGAAATGAAATGTTATAAACATCTTCCAAAGCCCAAAATGACCTTTGGAACAAAGAGTTACATCATGGTGAATATGATACAAGGTCTAGACAAAAAGGAAAAAACTAACTAAACAAAGATACTACTAGAGCTGTGAAAGGAGTGTATCAAGAGCCTAAGAGGTTCATACGCAAAAAGTGGGTGTTTATCTCAATATATATATATATATATAGAGAGAGAGAGAGAGAGAGAGAGAGAGAGAGAGAGAGAGAGAGAGAGAGAGAGAGAGATAATGTTGCACTTGATCTTCTTAAAATTTCTTTTTGTATTGACCGATTTTGTTCCAGTTTCCTTGGGTTGAGATTTTTCTACATCTTCTTTGCTTTGACCATTTGCTTTAGTTAATGTTGACTCATATGACTGTGATATTGCACCATTTGCTTGCAACTTTTGAGTATTGTCTGACTGCATTTGAGTACCCTTTGATCTTAGAAGATTGGCTGTACTTTTTGGCAAAATATGTAAGGTGAAATCCTACATCCTCAAGAAATTTGCTTACCAACAAGGGTAATAGAGGTGATGCATAACGAGGATACAACCTCAGTGATACAAATAGCAATAAAGGGGATTCAAGAATGGGAAGTATACAATAATGGGAGAAAACGAAGTGAGTTATCCCATGAGCACTCGCATAAGTCGTTGCAACATAGAATCAAGCTCCTCCATAGTGAATATCTTGGGAGGTCTCGTGCTCTCAAGTGATAATATCTTGAATTTTCTTCATGTGTCGCTTATACATAGATCTCTGAGGCTTTGGGTGTCTAAGATGGCCAAGCCGGACTTCTCAATCAAGAATTACACCTTGTTGATGAGGTATCTTGTGGTGTCACTTGTAAGTCAGTAGTGAAGAAAATCGTTAAGCTGTCTTTGGAATAGCTCTTTGTGTGTCAAAATTGGCACACAAACCCCCCCCCCCCCCCCCCCCCCCCCCCCCCCCCCCCCCCCCCCCCCCCCCCCCCCCCCCCTCTGCGTGTGAAACTGTGAGCACAACCATAGTTTAGTGCAAGGCCCCTAAAATTGCCCCATATTGGTTTGGCAGTAGTATCTCCTTTCATATGGAAGATGGGCCTCATAAACACAACATCTAGATACGTAAAAGAGTTTGCATTCTCTTATCTTCTCTTGCCCATAGGAAATGATTGGCACTAATGGCGTCACAAAACTGAGTTAGTAGTAAACACCATTACCGTGGTTTTACCAAGGTTCGCTAGTAGACCGCTCTTATGTGCACAATACATCAAGATGGCTCTGTAGCTTTTGTGGAGATTCTATAATAAGCACAATATCATTTGCATATAATAGAAGGGGTTTTCAAGTCCTTGAGAGAGGGGGCCCTCTCTCCCCTCTCTAGCAATATAGTATGAGATCTCATCAATGAAGAGGGAAATTAGTGTCGGGGAAAGTGAACATCCTTGCTTCACCCCAATATTGGAGCAAATAGAACCTATTAAACCCTACCCACTATTGTCTCATAAATTTCCATAATCCCCCATGTATGAGCTCCTTGTGCACGTCCAATGTCATGTAGTTGACACATCAACTTGACTCCTGGAACTATGTCAAAGGTTCTGCAAAATTCCTTAGAGCAATATGTCTACCTCCCATGCACGCTACCCTCATCTATAGTTTCTCTGATTATGAGGATATGGGCACGAATGGAAAAGACTCTCCTAAAACTTGCATGTCCATGTGCTCCGAGTCTTGCATGTCCATGTCCATGTCCAACTCTTGCTCCAGTATCAAGGCATATAGCCTAATCATGATATCGCAATAGTCAATGGACAAGGTCAGATCTCTTGATTTCAATATGAACACAATGTTTATGTTCCGACTTTCTCGAAACCCCTTGCACAAAGCTCTAAATATCATACAAGCCAGAAGCTCTCCCATCATATTTTTGGAGTGCACTAGTAGTCCATCATGATCCTTTGCTCTACTTGTGCAAAGTCTATTAATGTCTTAACAAACCATATTAAATGTGGAAAAGGTAGAAGTATGAGGGCAAGGTTCTCGCAGGTTTGGCATAAGAGACTATCTTGATAGTGTGTATAAAGTAGCTCCATATTGTTCCCATGTGTCAAAACGATGTGATGGGTGTGAATTAAGAATGCTCTTTGAGAGAGGCATATGAGGTGTAACAGAGTATGCCAAGCCTCACTATGT
This sequence comes from Adiantum capillus-veneris, assembly GCF_014529385.1. NCBI lineage: Eukaryota > Viridiplantae > Streptophyta > Polypodiopsida > Polypodiales > Pteridaceae > Adiantum > Adiantum capillus-veneris. Next base: position 44,603,755 of record NC_140957.1, on the reverse strand, counting down.
GTAGTAGAACAAGAGCCACTTCATGCTATAAATGAGCTCTCGTGTCACAACATTCCATCATCATACAAGTTGTTTTGAGGCATTATTTATGATTGAGGTAACCCTAGACACTGTAAGTGTGGAAATTCTATCATTGCAGATCTACATGAAGAACCTGAGTAAGGCGTTATGTAATCTCTTGCAATGGTGTGTGAGGTCTATCTTGACATAATAATCTATAGATCTCCCCCATGTATCTTGGGGGTGCATAATTAAGTGCCCTTCCCTATATAACGTACATTCGAGGGGTATTTCAAAATCCTTTTTTTAATCATGATTGAATAATTAAAATGACCCAAAATGGAAAGGAAAAATGGAAACCTTCCCCTTGACAACATAATAAATGAAATTCTCCACATGACTGAGATTGAGACTTGGGAACATGAAGAATAATAGGATATCGCCTTTTGTGATCAACATGAACAAATGCAAAGACGGTGTGCACTCTAGAAATTCAAATGCAAACCTTCCTTAGTACATTAGATGTTATGAAAATACAATTGAGTAAACTTACTTATTGTGATTGAGAAGGGAAAAACAATCCAAGAGTCGGTAATGTTGGACACTCCGTCTATATCGATGGATGGCGTGACAACTCCAAAGATTATAATATCCTTTCTCAAAACCATGCTGCTTGAACCATAGAAAATCTTGTTTATAAAGATATGAACAAGATTTAGTGGTGATAAAAAAGGAGGAATCCCAATCCTCGAGCGAGTACTTCCGAGCGAACAAGTAACCGAGCGAGTGTATAAAATAAAAAAGCAAAGATCAATACCTCAATAGTTACTCTATAGAGGATAGTGTAGCGAAGTAAATGCAAAATCAAACATAATCCTCCACAACCCCCATGGGGTTCAAACCGGATGCGATGTATTTTTTGCAACCCCAAAAACATGGTGTGACAACCCGGTGCTTAATATCATGTAAGCCATTATTAATTAATTGCGCACATCTGCTTATTTGATTTTGTAGAATCCCAAAACACGTCATGTTACATTGACTTTGCAAACCCATTTTTGTCATCGACTTTGTAAACCCATTTTTGCCATCGATGAATGGGTGAGACTGACCAAATTTCTAGCATCCAAGGCAAAAGATCATTGCTTTAATAATCTCTAGGCAAGGACTTGCATACCACGGGCATTGCTCGTCTTTGCCCCTTTAAGGTAGAAATTACGCTTAACACTCGGAAGCATGACCATTGCCATGTCTGTCACATCAGATTCATATAAATAAGCTTGTGGTCATGCTCTGGTCCATAAATTGTATGTCCCTAATCATTTTTGACTGCAGGCTCGCTCAAGATGGGTTATTGGGGTTCTAAATCATCTAAAACACTAAAATGCTTTACTGTTCCTAAATTTTATAGACACTAAAATATATAAAAATATAAACCAATTTTTAAAATGCGAGATTTTTAATTTTGAAGATGCTAAAATATTTTATTTTAAAATAAATAAATAAATTATGTCCAATCCATCAACACGATTTTAATTGAAATTACTTTGACCCAATAAAATGTCTCGACTGTGAATTTTGTCTCCTTAGTTTTGTGGAGCACTTGGTCCGTGTAAAAGGAAAAGAGTACCTCGAGTTGGGCAAGATTTGTGAGAGAGCTTTGGTTTGCACAGGACATAAGATGATTCATTTATAGTTAATGCTCAGAGAAACCTAGATTAAGTGTGATCCCACCTAAAATTTTGAGATTTACCTCTAAATTTTAGATTTGAGGGTAAGAAAACCTAGGTTAAGTGTGATCTCACCTAAAATTTTGAGATTTACCTCTAAATTTTAGATTTAAGGGTAAGAAAACCTACAAATTTTGGAGAAATGTAGTGTAATTTGGTGTGAAAACCTTCAAAAGGTGCACGCCAACGTCGTACGCTGAGAGAGAGAGAGAGAGAGAGAGAGAGAGAGAGAGAGAGAGAGAGAGAGAGAGAGAGAGAGAGAGAGAGAGAGAGATATGTTGAAGCATCTAAGCAAGGTGAAGATCGAGTTCAACACCTTCGATGTGAGGTCTGCATCAGCCATGGAGTTTCTAGCGCAAATCCAGCAACCCCAAGTGCCAAATTCTCATCAAGCACTGTACAGACAAGACCCCTCTCCCTTGTGTCTTCTACTTACACTAACGGCAAGGAGGAGGTAAGCCTTGATGGCTTAGTCCTCAATGCTCAAGACATCCACAAATCCATCCTTAAGCAGTTGTAGGCCATTGAAACCGAGAAAATGTTCAAGAAGGCTGGCATCCCTTGACCTGTCATCATCATCCCTTTTGAAGAGGTTGTACTCGTCAAGAATACTTCAGACTTAGGCCAAACCGCCAATTTTCTTCGGTGCTATGTAAGACATGAATGTCTCTAATGGAGCCTTTGGGGGAAGAGAGAGAGAGAGAGAGAGAGAGAGAGAGAGAGAGAGAGAGAGAGAGAGGGGGGGGGGGGGGGAGGGAACCAGTTCATCTGAACAGGGCCTTGGTCTACACACTTAACTTTTTTCCCCCTTGAGCTTAAGGTTCCATCAACGGATCATGATCCATGTAGGCCTTCTTTGCTAGCTGGCCGGATTTAGGGAGCTTGTAGAACAAAGCGGGTGTGTTTTGGCAGGTTGGAGTAGATTAGGGTCAGCGATCGTGATCCAAACACACCTGCCTCCAACTCCTAAAAGGTTATCCAATTGATCTCAATCCAAAGCCGCGATCCACTCCTCAATGATTAAAAAGGAGTTGATATGTGAGCTAGCATCGCCCGGAGGCAAAGAAAGGTCGTCGCTTGCGTGGGGTCTTAGCTCAATCTGCAGCCCGGGCAGCTGAACCAGAGCCTTCCTAACACAACCTTCCGTGCTAAACAACAGGCATTAGATGAGGTACCCACAGGACCCAGTAGGCCTAAGTTTTAACTTCGTAGGAAACTATCATAAGAGACCTCAAGACTTGAAGTCCCTGTAAGGGCGCGCGGTGCTACAGAGAGAGAGAGAGAGAGAGAGAGAGAGAGAGAGAGAGAGAGAGAGAGAGAGAGAGAGAGAGAGAGAGAGAGAGAGAGAGAGAGAGAGAGAGAACCATGGAGCGCTCATCGATCCTGCCAGTTACGCAGTCTAAGCTGGCCAGCAGTTGAAAAGGAGTTGATATGTGAGCACGCATCGCCTGGAGGCAAAGAAAGGTCGTCACTTGCGTGGGGTCTTAGCTCAATCTGCAGCCCGGGCAACTGAACCAGAGCCTTCCTAACACAACCTTCCGTGTAAACAACAGGCATTAGATGAGGTACCCACAGGACCTAGCAGGCCTAATTTCTAACTTCGTAGGAAACTATCCTAAGTGACCTCAAGACTTGAAGTCCCTGTAAGGGCGCGCACCGGCGTGCGGTGCTAGAGAGAGAGAGAGAGAGAGAGAGAGAGAGAGAGAGAGAGAGAGAGAGAGAGAGAGAGAGAGAGAGAGAGAGAGAGAGAGAGAGAGAGAGAGAGAGAGAGAGAGAGAGAGAGAGAGAGAGAACCATGGAGCACCCATCGATCTTGGCAGTTACGGAGTCTAAGCTGGCCAGCAGCTGAAAAGGAGTTGATATGTGAGCAAGCATCACCTGGAGGCAGAGAAAGGTCGTCGCTTGCGTGGGGCCTTAGCTCAATCTGCAGCTCGGGCAACTGAACCAGAGCCTTCCTAACACAACCTTCCGTGCTAAACAACAGGCATTAGATGAGGTACACACAGGACCCAGCATGCCTAAGTTTTAACTTCGTAGGAAACTATCCTAAGAGACCTCAAGCCTTGAAGTCCCTTTAAGGGCGCACGCCGGCGAGCGGTGCTAGAGAGAGAGAGAGAGAGAGAGAGAGAGAGAGAGAGAGAGAGAGAGAGAGAGAGAGAGAGAGAGAGAGAACTGCGCCAACTTGACGGAGCGCCCATCGATCCTGGCAGTTACGGAGTCTAAGCTGGCCGGCAGCCGCAACCGTCGGTATCACAGAACCCTGGAAACATTCCCCCTTCATGACGCGTCTCCTGTCCCAGTCGTGACGCGTGATCTGTGTGTGTGGAAAAAAAAACTCCCCAATTGGTCCCGTACGTCCTTTACGTAGACTTTGCTTAGTAAATGGAGCTACTCCATTCCTTACTACAAGTTTTAATATCAATTAAAATACTTTGCAGATGGCTTATCATGTTGATAAGTTCGCAATGCGTACTGGAGGTTCGCGCAACGTCTCCACGGGTAGAGATAGTTCTCTTTAGCACTACTTGAGCCATCTGGGGCCATCGATTCTTAGAGTTTCTCACACAGAGTTCTCCAAGAATGGTTCTGCAGAGCTACTAAAGTGTAAATCATTGAGTGGCATACTCGCTGAAAATTCTCTCACCTTAAACGCTCACAAATGTATATTGGTGGACCGAGAGGCAGTATTGTATGCTTTTACAGGCAAACACCCAGGCTCGGTTCTTTGTCCACTGTGCCTTGAGCCTAGGTCAAGGGTTGACAAACCCAAAGAAAATTGTAAAATCCCTTAGTGTCAAGTCAGCCATTCGCCCATTACCCAAAGATGTAATTCGTAGAAAAACCGATAGACCATGATGTAATATTTGAATCAATAAAGAATAAATTTTTTTGTCAATGATTTTTGTCACCATTTAGTACTTGTTTTTTTATTCATATTGTTCAATAATTTCCATTTTCACTCGTCGAGGCACATACGTGAACAAAACCTCGAACATGCAGCCATCGAGCGGCCGGGGGGAGCGTCTTGAAGATAATTTTTCAAAACGGGGCGACGAGGGGGGAAAAGGGGGGGGGGGGGGGGGGGTCAAGAAGGGCATGTGATGCATCGGCGGCGCCGGGTGCGGTCGACTCCGCTTGGCGCCGCCGATGCGTCACATGCCCTTCTTGACCCCGTACACCTCTCCCTCCCTCCCCCCCCCCCCCCCCCCCCCCCCCTTTCGCCCGGTTTCACAAAATTATCTTCGAGACACTCTCCCCTGTGGCCGACTAGTGGCTGCATGTTCGAGGTTCTGTGCATGTGTGTGCTTTGGCGGGCGAAAATGGAGCCATGGTGGTGAACTTAAACTTAACATATCCAACAATTCAAATTTATAAAAAACAATGTACAAATTAAAATTGAACAATTGCTCGGAATGGTAGAAATTTGCCAATGGATATTATAGAGAAAGATTACAAATCTCATGAAGAGAGAGTACATAGGATAAACTACATCTTATGAAAGCATCCTTCATTTCTTAAATTTAGTGCTAAGGCTAAATCTATATTTTTTAAAGTTACACGCTTTGCATGCGCCATACAGGAGAGGCCATCTTCGGCGGCATCCTGTAAGGCCAATAAAGCTGGCTTTGTATTCTTGTAACGGAATCACTATATTCATCTATCATCTCTCTCACCACCCGAGAGAAAGCCGCTTTGGGTATGATTGGCTCAGTGGTCTTTTGGTATTTCCTGATCTCACGCAGAGCCACTGTGCCTGGCCTCCATCTCCGTTTTTTCTGTGTTGGTGGTGGTGGTGGAGGAACCGCCTACCTAGCCCATTGAGGAGGATCATCTTTGTAATTTTTCCTCCTCTCCTCTTGGGTTTGCTGCTCTTCGGGTGTCACCTTGTCCCTTTCTCTTTTTGCACATTACTTGGCTCTCTAAGGGATTTTTGAAGGCTTTGAGCTCCCAGCCTTTGCTTGTTGGGTGGCTTGAGCTCTATCTTGTGCCGCCTTCTTCTCTGCCTTTGCTTGTGCTTATAAGTTGGTCAAATGATCTCTCTCGGCCTCAGCTCTCTGCCTTTCCTCTTGCTCTCTCTGTCTTCTCTGCTCTTCTTGTACTCTAAGGGCTTTCTTTTCAGCTGCCTCTTTCTTTTCCCTCTCCCTTTGTCTTTTCCTCCTCTTGGCCTCTTTTGCTTTAGATACCGGGTCGCGTCGTATTACCTTGATTACTCTTTCTTTGATTCGCGGTAGAAACTTTTGCGGCGTAGTATGTGGGGTGGCCTCAGCACCAGTGGTTGTGGCAGGAGGCGATGGCGATGGATTTTGAAGCGAACCTTGATATTCCTCTTCTGTTTCTCTAGTTTCTTGCGTTGCTCTGCAAAGAGGTGAAATCAGTGGGGGATCTGAAAGAGGTGTACGAGTGGCATGGGTTAAATCGTCGAGACCTCCAAATATGTGTCGCATGTTGCTTTAATCATCTGGATTTGATGGTTAGGGAGGCTCTTGGGTGTTTGGAGCAGGCCGGGGCACTAGGTTATCCACTTGTGGTTGGGGATGTGGATTTGAAGCCGTGGATTCTGCATGGGGTTCCGGCTGTGGATTTTCTATGGTGTGAGTGGTTGTGGTGGTATTGTTGTGCGTAGTGCCAGCCTGCTCGTGTGAATCGTCCATGTGGTGCAAGATGTGAGTGCGTGTGCATTTGTGCTCGAGTGGAATGTGCAAACAAGAAATAAACTTCAAGTTGTGAGTTTTGATTTATAAAGTACTAATTTTTTAAAAAAAAACTTAAAAACTCAAAATACCATTGAAAATCCAAAATAACTCCAAAATTGTCAAAATTTGTTACATGAAACCACCGATTGGGGCGTCAACAAATCACGTGGCATTACAATGTATGCTCAATATGGGAATGATTAGTGTCAAAAATTTATTGATTTTCCACCCAACGTCTGCCATTTCATCGCCTTGTCGCCAACCACCGTCAAAATCGATCTTTTGCACTAGAAGCATGATATGGTTGTGATCGCCTCACGCTAACCACTTTCTCTATTCTACATTTCAAGATTCTTTGTACTCTAGTCTTCTTCCTTTCTCTTCCCGCTAAAACTCCGTAGAACCAATTGAACATTTCGTGCAGGGCGTTGCTCTTTTTCCTCCCACCTCCATGCTTTGTATTTTTTAAATACACTGCTTTTTCTTGATAGTGTGAGCTCTCCATTCCTTGGCTACTCCAGATGTCCAATGAGCCGAATGTGTCGAGAAAAAAAGAGCTATGAGCAAAAAGAATATGTTGCAAAAATATAAACCTTTAGTTCAAACACTGATATCTTTTAATTCCAAAGACAAAGTATTCAACACACCATGTAATGTGTTATGTGTGTCTCCCCCCAGGCATCCACCATTTGTGCTGTGAAACTATTGATTACAAACTTTAAAGTGGATATCTCAGCAAAAGTTAGATTTGCCTTTTCAAGCAAACAAAAAATATCATCTACAGACTGCCACACACGAGCACGCTTAATTCTTAGGGCTGCTTTATTACCTCTATAGGTAGTAATGTCACACACCTTTTTCCACAATGAAACTCATTGGCACTTTGAAAGTTAGAATAGACTGAAAGCATATGCCTAGCTTTACTACCACCCATACATATTTTATTAGGACGATCCTGTGTACTTCCACATGCCTTCCTATCCTTTGATAGCTCTATTGCACCGCCATGCAGGCCAACGCTTGATAGAATAGATTCAAGTTCTCTGATACACTCTTCCCTTCTTTCTGCAGGGTCCATATTCCAAGCATAATTAATATGGAGCATCAGCAACTTGTCAAGAATTCGTAGACGGGCATGAAGAGTGCACACATGCACATTTATCAGAGGAATCTGTAGAATAGGATCCCAATTTGGATCATCCGTGTCTCGATCAGGGGGTACACTCTGGTTACAACTGAGGATACCTTGAAACCATTGTTGGAGTGCTTTACCCACTGTTTGTGTAGTGGTCACACCTTTCGCAGAATTGACTGCAGCTTTGCCACCCTTACCTTTCGCAGATTTGACTGTAGCTTTGCCTGTAGCTTTGCCACCATTACCCTTACCCTTGCCCTCAATTCCTAATGAGACTTTACTGTGGCAGGAATAAATGCATGGAAAGAGGGTCATTGCACCTTGCTTGTTTTATGCTCTTCCTTTGTAATAAGCTTTGACATCTTGCAATTAAGCTGCTTCGTCTTCTCATTGGATTCCTCTCTGACTTGCTGAATGTCTTTCACGTGCTTCTCCTACAATGAAGAATAGGCAGCACAGAGATGTTTTCTTGCTTCCCTTTCATTGAAAAAAGCTGAATGTAATCTCCAACAGTAGCCAAACAGTCCGTCTCTCCCATCTCCAATAAATTGCATTAGCTCAATGACATTACGGAGGCGGTGATGCATTGGTCATTGGATCGCCGGGGTAAATATGGCCATCAACCCATAAGTTGATTGCTTTGCATCCATGGTTCTGTAGTAGCTAGTCTCCAGCATTGGGATTAGATGTGCCAAGTTGCACAATTGCATACTCCTGCTCTAAATCATCATTTCATCGATATCATTTTGATTTGTTAGTAATGTCTTTCAATGGTAGGGGATTGAATAACATTGTGTTAGTTAATCAAACAAATTAGTGAGAATGTGTAATGGTGACTGCTACAAGCAGGTGAAGGTGGCTATGGAGGAAAGAAGTGGAGAGTACTCAGAGTTAAGAGAAAAAGATTGGGTTGTGGAGGAAAGAAAGAGAGGGAGTGCAGCTCAATCTCCTTTGAATTCGAATTGTTGATCATGACTATAAAGAGAGAAATGCTGCAACACACAGAGGTAATGGGGTTTTTATTGCACTCAGTTGGAGCTGGAGTGGGAGAAGCATGAGGGGAGAGAGAGAGAGAGAGAGAGAGAGAGAGAGAGAATAAAGGAAGAGAGAGTGGGAGAGAGGACAGATATGCAACCTTGGAGGATCTGCACTTTTTCAAAAAGAGACAGCCAAGAACGTTCCTTAACACTAGTCCTGTAATTAGACACTAAAGTGTCCTGAGACACTAAAGTGTCTTGTTTTCCTACCAAGTTTTGGCAATATATTTGTCAAGCTAGAAAGAAGTTTTTTACACCTTGATTCTACCATAGGTTGGTTATAAGGAAAGAAAACATTGGATTTTTTTTCATCTCAAAATACAAGTCGTATGGACAGAATTGTGGTAGTTTCTAAGTTGTAAATTTTAGTGAAATTTCAAGCTTTTTTGCCACAAAAATCATAAAATTCCTACATCTTTTTAAAGAGGTGATATTTTTTATGTTTGTGAAAGTCAAGTGTTAGTACTTAGTGTTACAAAATAATGGAATGACTTTCAAGGAATAGTTTTAAAGTCACTTGCAAGTTCTAGACATAATTTCAAACTTGAGCACTTGCTGACTAAGAGCATAATTTTGGTCTTTCAAGGTCCTCTCATGGAATTGGGGCTATTCTAGTGTAATTTGAGAACATCAAATGACTTTATATGTTCAAAACAAGAAACTACGTATTTTTTCGGCTCCCTAACTTAGTTAAATCTTGTCGCTTACACCCTATCTTCAAATTTTGATTGTGCAAAAACTCTTGAAAATCTTTAGTCCTACACAAAAACATTGAAACCAAGGTTTTAGGTACCCCAGTTGTATCCATACAGTATAATTTGATACATTTAGTTGATATATATGGAAAGTTTAAAGTTATTTGAGCTTTTGAATACTTGTGTCTCAAGAATTAAAATATCAATTTTTTTTGCATGCGCAGTTTTGAATATTTGAAATAATCCAATAATTGTTGCTTACTAAAGCACTTCTACTTGCCACCTTGAGTTCTCAATGGAGAGGGTAAGCAATGTATCACTTTCTAAAACTCACAAATACATGAAAAACATATTTTTCTATGTATACAAAAATATGCTTGAAATGGCCATATCAAACATGTAGAACTTTTCATTATTTTATATACTCTCAAGTAAATTTTTTTGCACATGAAACTTGCAATTATCTATAGCAAAATTGTGAAAAAGATGTGTATAATTTTCTACAAAGTCTCTTCATTTTTTCTTAAGCTTATAAAGTCTATTTCTTCAAAACATCAGCCGCAGTCTTATGGGGTTCCACTTGATGAGTATATTTGTTGATCATGACAGCTTCTAAAATGCAAGGTTTGTTTTTTTAAAGACCCTCTAGCTAACATATTTAAGCATACTAAGAGGGTTTTCTTAAATACAACGCCTAATGTAAGTAGCATTTAATCTAAATTTGTAAAAAAAGGACACTTAAGTGTCCTGTTTTGGTACTAAACTAGTGTTAATGATTGGAAGAGGAAGTGACATGAGAGAAAAGGGGGAAAAGAGAGAGAGAGAGAGAGAGAGAGAGAGTTGGCTCACGTTTTAGAGAAAGAATACAATGAAAGAATGTGAAAAATATGCTTTTCTGACAGGGGGGACTAAAAAGTGCCTCCTTTAATGAGTTCCAACTGAGAGAGAGAGTGTGTTATATGTTAGAGAGAGAAGAAGGGTCGGAAAAGGACATTTGAAAATTCATTTACCCCCCTCTCTTTTGGGTTACTAAATAAACTAATTTCAAATTCAAAATATGAAAATGGCTTTTTTTAAAAATCTCAGCATAGACTTTTTTGCCCTCTCTTTTAGGCTTGGTCAAACTTGGCTTAAACTTTAAGCATCCCCTTAAACTGCCAAATAAAGAGGCCCTCTTATACCCCATTCACTTCCTAATGTGATGTTGATGTGCCCATGGGCCCGTCATCTTAGTCCCCTCCTCCTTTACTTTTGTATATATGTCTTGAATGCATAGTTGTGTTAAATGCATTTTACACAATGTGCAAGGGTTATGTAAGCCTGATAAGTGGAGATTAACCTAGCATTATGTACATACATGTAAGGGAGACATAGTTATTTGTAAGAGCATAACCAACATGAATATGATGGGCAATGCTTGTATCTTGCGGGCTATTGGATAACATACACTGGTCTAATGGGATTTTCAAGTGTTTTGATGATAGTTAGGCATAAGCTACAACCAATTCTAGCGTAAAGTAGTTGGATGGTGGTTCAATGTACAATATATGGCCAATTTATGAATTTTGTGGGCCTACAGTCTCAGGGCAACGGGCCGCCTTATGCCCCCTTGGGCGAGAGGAAAGCATCATATAGCTAGTTGTATACAATGCTCTACGTCCCTCTCTTTGCACTCCAACTTTCAAACGGGCCAGCAGCAACAAATAAGAATCAAGGGGCATGCAACCCTCATGGTGCACACCCACCGATCTGAAAAAAAGAGTAGCATTTATGGACCCACCAAAAATTGGGCGAGCCCAAGCCCCCCCCCTGCCCCCCCCCCATAAGAGAAGCACTGCCAGGAACTTTTTCAATGCAAGTTGCAAAGGATGAGGGTAGAACTCACGCCATTCGACTTTGGAGACAACTACCTCACCACATGAGTTGAGGCCATTGGATCGTTCGGGACTCTACCATTTTAATTAGAGATCTTCTGCTATCTTGTTTGAACAGAGGAGCTGATGGTAGAAAGAGAACATGAAAACTACACCTGGGCTCATATGAACCCGGCCTAATAAGAGAGTGTAGCTACTCCTTTGGAAACTCGAGGCATAGCTTGTCATGAGCAAGTTGGGCGCCATCGTTACCGAATTTCCTTGGGTCCCATGGACTCCATTTTTCATCATATTCAGTTTGCTTTTTTGGAGTCTACTTAGTATGGAAGCCTCTTGATTATCTCGCATCTTGGGCATTATTTTTTCCATTTTCCTTCATATGAACCCTCCATTCTTTGAATCCTCCACTAACTTGACGTAATCTTTAGCATCCAAGGGTTTTAGCATATGTAGGAACAAGACACGATAGATTGTATGCAGTTTTGTCTAGTTCATGCACCACTACATACCAAGGGGGGAGAGAGATGTCAAGGCATTTCCTCTCAGCCACCTTCTTGAGAAGTTGCATTTCCTATTTGGAAATCAAATGCATGCAAACACTACACCAACTCCCAAACAATGTTTCATTGTACATTATATAGAGTACGTATAATACGCCTTAATCAAGCGTATTATAAACACTATCAATAAAATGATTGTCTCGTATAATTTTCTAACATTTCGATCGAACAAATTCTCACAGCATTGAAAAATCGAAGTAGGCATTGCTAGTTCTCTTTCCAATTTGTGACCTTTGGGACAATGTGTTTGTCTTTTCTACAACCCTCCTCCTAAACTCACATGGTACATTAACATGACTACATAGTGCAACCTCCCCCTCCCAAAGCATCTTTGGCATAGATGTCGACCAAGGCATTGCCAAAGCATGATGTTTTTTTCAGTGACCCCTAATTAACAATATCATTGTGAATGCTTTTGCACATATCAACGCCTTCACATGCCTTCAAGACAAAAGCGGAGGTGGTTTCATCAAGAGAGATGTCCTCGCTTTGCATCCTCTGAAAATAGCCCAGAGCTTCCTCGCCCTACCCATGTTTTGCACATCCCGCAGTCAATACATTCTCAGAGTCGACATTCTAGATAGGAAGCTCCTCAAGCACTTTTCGTGCTTTCTGAACTGCACCACACTTGGCATACATGTTGACCAAGGCAGTTCTAAGCACTATGTTTTTTTCAATAGCCCCTGACTATTAATATCATTATTCCTTTTTCCATTTCAATGTCTTGCATAGAACCACACACCTTCAAGATGCAAGCATAGGTGATTGCAACCAAAAAGATGCCCTCGGTTTACATCTGCTAAAAATAGCCCAAAGCTTCCCGGGTATGCCCTATTGGAAATATCTGGAAATCAATGTACTCCAAGAGACAACATCGCAGAGAGGCATCTCCTCAAGCACTTTTTGTGCTTTCTGAAGTAGGCCATATTTGGCAAACATGTCGACTAAGGTAGTGTCAAGCACCGCATTTTCTTTTGTCCATAATAGTGTCTTGTGTAGTGCCACATGCCTTCAAGATTCAAGCGTAGGTAATGCATCTAGAGAGATCACCTCACTTCGCATCCTCTAGAACGATGGTTTACTACTTAGAAATGTTCTGTTGGTGGCGAGTTGAAAAGGTAGCTAGCAATGCACTCCCTCTTTGTCTCTCATGCTCGTTGTCTCTTTCGTCCTTTGCTCACTCACATCGCCATGCCCATCACCCCCTTGATGTCCGTAGGACAGGTCACACACTCATATTCGTTGATATCGAGCAAGGTCGGGAAAACAATTTTATGGAGACAGATTTGGATCTTTTTCACCCTTTTATGAGAAGGTAAAAACCACATTTGAGAAGGAAACTTCTAAATAAATTTGATTTTTTAAACTAAAAGTCTTGAAATTTGGCTTCTTGGCAAAATTTGAGACAACCATTTTTAGATTTGAGCAGGTTTTGGATAATGCGAACCTACGTTTCCCGTGAACCCCCGGTATCAAGTGTTCATATTGTAATAAAGCAACATGTAGGAGAGGTAACTATTGATAAATGTTGGCATCTTTTGCATGTTTGGATTTGGCTCTCTCTCTAGGTTATTTTATCACCCTCACAATGCACCACTACATTTCATTGTTGGGTGTGCAAGCTCATCTGTCCCTAAAATTTTTATTGTTGGAAAGCAGTGTCCATATGCACACACACCCCCCCCCCCCCAACAACAATCTTGAGACAATGATGAGTCACCAATAATGCTAAAGCTAACCATAAACACCTCATGTTCTTAAGTAGCTTTTAGGCTTTCCATGTCCCTAAATATGTTTCTCCACCTACTATTTGTGATGATATGAGATTGAAAAAAAGGACATTGTACACACATGATCAAAGGAAGCAACAAACACTTGACAAATTTATAACTTTGGAGATAGCTTCAAAAATGCGTTCGCAACCAAGCTTAGTATTTACGGGCACCGTTGTCCTCTAAATTTAACAGACTTACCATATTTTGGGCTGATTTAGTGTATTTCTTACAAAGTAGCTCACATTTTTACCTGACAAAAAATAACCCAAAAATAGGTAAAGTGCCCGTCAAAAATCAACCTTGGTAGCAACCTTGTGGGAGAGTTTACTAGCAACAATTCAAAAATCCACGAGACTTTTATGAAAGAAAGGTAGTTGTCACAAAGGCACAAGTCAAAGAGCTTTGGTGATCGATGACCTTCACATCTAGAGAGAGAGAGAGATGTCAGCATCGTGTACAACCATATTGAAAGAGAGCTTAGAAAAGCTTGCAATGCGCCTCTCTTTTTTTCCACAGTTCCTTTTCAAGTAAAAGCTGAACTTTTTTCAATAAAAGCTAGCCCTTCCTCTACATAGCTAGTGTACCTTGTCATGCATGTCCTTATTTGGGAACTAAGTTTTTTTTTCCCACAACCTTACAATTACAACCTTAAGCATTTGAGAATTTTATCTTTTAGCGCCCTTGAAATGATCTCCTTGCTTTTGTATGGAAATCTTTTTTTTTTTGGGCAAAACTCACAATTGTGAGTGTATTAGAAAGAGAACAAAAAATTACAGATCAATCTCAAGCCCAGTCCGAGCCTTGAGAGGCAGATATTACATCAGACTTTACAACCATAAAGGCTTTGATAGAATGGCTTGTGCTCTTGTATGGAAATCTTCACAATCACTATGCAACATGACTTTAGGAGTCAAAAATACACATTACATTTGCAATTTTATTAAAATAACAAGAAGGGATTAAAACTAAACGAGTTCTCAGCATGTTTACCTCTTATGTGTGTGTGTGTGCGCGCATGCACGCACAAGCGTGTGCTCACATGCACACATCTCCATTTGCTACTACAAAATTGCATGCAAAGAAAGTTGTATCCATGTGGTAAAGCACTTATGCAAGTGCCCATAGATTTGAGCTTTCTTTTTTAATAACATACTAGTCCTGATGCAAAACCAAGGGATTTGCTAGTAATTATATGGGGACATCACCTACATGCATTAATTGTCCATGTTCACCCCTATGTGCGGGACCATTCTTTGTTTAAAAAAACCATTCCTCCCTTGTATTACCCCCCTCTCTTACACATTCTTCATCAGTGTCAAGGTTCTGATTCATGTCCTCGCAACGTAGCATCCTCTCCTCTCTGAAAACCAGTACTTCAAGACTACTTTTCTAAACACCCTTAATACATGTGCTTCATGTATTTGGGTTCATTATTGGTATGAAATGGCCGTAATGGAGCACGGAAAGGCATGTTTTTTAAGAAAGAAATTGCCTCTTGGTAATTGAAGATTGAAGATGACATGCCCCTTATTAAGCAACCTTCAAATCTGGCAACAACCATTTAATGAAGGTTTCCTTAAATAAATTGTCATGAAAGCTCTTGAACCATGTAAGGTGAAATAGAAATGCTTATAGAACTCACATAAAAGACTATGAGCATGCAATCGGAACCATGAATTAGAAAGTCACCAGGAGTTTAGTGACAGATGGAAATGGAGATGGAGATGAAGACGGAGAGACATAAAATGCCCTTATGAGCGGCTTTCAACAAAAAAATGACTTTCCTCCTCAAAGCTTACATTATCACCCAAAGACAACTGGTGAGGTACTTGAATAGTGTCCCCAAGGTTGGGGGTTCAACTCCCATTGGGGCTATTACTTGTGCTATGCTTGCAATCCAAAACGCAAAATTCATAATATGCATGGAACTCTAGTGAAAAAGTATGCATTCGAACATTGATTTAGGAGTCACTTTGAACACTTTCATTGGAGCCTCTGTGTACACATCCAATAAGCTACCATTGACAAGTGCCTATTCCAAAACCCTAAAACATTGGTTCAAGAATGACATGGAATCAACATTGTGCTCTCAATAGACTACAACAAGTTAAGATATCCAAAAACCGAGAAAGGTTAGTAGTGTCAATAGATCTTAAAGCATGTTAGCTATATATACATGTGGCATAAATAAGCGACGGCAAATCTATACTTACAATGGACGTGTACTCTTGGACAAGTCTATATTTGCAATGGAGATGTGTCTATTGTCACCAAGGTGTTGTGATCTGTAGCACATCTACACATCCCATGTCTGGCCGGCCACCTACTAAAATCATAAACTCATTCATCTTTTCTTTCTCCATTAGAGTATAAGAGAGTTTCACTGCAATTGCAATGGTTGCAAGATGCTTCAGTTGCAAAACGGTGTTAAATAAAAACTTTTATAGCAACCAATGTATAACAAGAGAGCATTGGCAATCTCTTGGTTATTTGTGAACATATTAGGGATTTTATCCCTTTGTACACTAAAATCCTCCAAATTTGGCCGGTTTCCATCAAGATGACCCTCCAAACTAGCCAAGAATTTACAATTTGTCCTTTAAAAGTACACTAAAGGCCGGATTTCTGTGAATACTAACTTGAAATGGTTGCAAGATGCTTCACTGACACAATCAATGTCCTCTCTCTGTCTCTCTCGTCAGATAGATCTTTAAGGTCTCTTGGGATAGTTTCCTATGACATTAAAACAATCTTCTCTCTCTCTCCGCGCATTCTTCCAATCACCACCACCCTCAATGCATGCAATGAAGAAATTACGCTATTAAAACTCAAATATGGATCAGAGCTTGACCACAGCTATAGAAGACCACTTGACTCCCCTACTTGGACAACACATGGACCAACTCTCTCCTTGCATCCAAAATGTGTTTCACGTTTTATTCCTTTTTCTTAATAGGTTAGAAATAAGGTATAAACTATGTGTAAATTTTTAGCGAGAGGATAAACACAAGATTTAGAACTTTTCTCGTGTAGGAAAAGGGAGCCTTTTTCAATGTTCTTCATACAATGCATAACATCATGAGCTTCTGCTCGGGAGGCACCGCATACCTAGCTAGGTACGATTGGGGGCAAGGGACCGCCGGCCCGGCGGGGGGTACCTTGCCCCCAATCGTACCTAGATAGGTATGCGGTGCCTCCGTCACAGAAGCTCATGATGTTGAGGTGAGTCATAATGTGGAATTATTGCGAGAATCTGTCCAAAACTTCTTGTGATAAACTTGGTGACTGGTCTGCACACATTGCGAGCCTGTTTGCTTGATTGAAGAAAATGAGCTCAAAGTACTGCCCAGGTTCGAACCCCGAGCTCATCAAAAATAGCAAAAAATCAATACAAAGAGGAGCATATTAAACAAGTTAGGCGCATGCTGCGTGATGTTGAACAAAATTACAGTTACAAGGAATAGTGGCAGAGCGAGGATGGGTTTGTGTGTGTGTGTGTGTGTGTGTGTGAGAGAGAGAGAGAGAGAGAGACAGAGAGAGAGGAGATTGTGTGTATGTGTGTACCTAATAGAGGAGGCTATCTGTCTCGTGGGCTGCACGCAGGGGACTCCGGGAAGAGGCTCAGCAAAGTGGGGGGCACCGACTTCTCTAGAGGCGACGCCGGAGGCCTTGAGCGCTGCAAGCTGAAGAAGCACCCACTAACCTGTTGATTGTTGAGCTCTCCAGCTCTTCCTGCTGCCTCCATGGTGTTCTTCCCCTTTCCCAACACACCTATCGGCGAGCTCACTCCCGAACTCCCCTGGCTCGTTGGTGTGCTTGCATTGCAAAATCGCTCGAAATCCGACGCCAATGGCGTTACTGGACTTGGGTTCATGATTGGCGATACCTCTGCTGCTCCATGGAAGTTGTATCCTGTTATCTTCTCCAAATTTTTCATGCTGCTCTTCCTCCTCTCATGCAGCTTCAATGGCGCTTTTCGAAGACCCAACTGTTCCTTGCACGATCCGCCACTTCCATTCGAATGCGTACTTGTGCCTAGTCCAACCGCCCCTGCTCCCGATGCACTCCCTTCTATACAGACATTCATGTTCTGACCCATATTTGTGTTGTTCACACGGTTCGCAAGCCTTGCCGGTAGCGTAACTGGTAGCAAATCTTGATCGTCGCTTGATGCGCCTGTCAGCTGCCTCACCACATCACGGAAATTGGAGGAGTGTGTGTGCACTATGGTCTCCCTGTCCGTCTGTGACACTGAAATCTGTGTCTGCATTATGTCCACTTCACTACATGCGCTGAATTTGGACTTTGGTATGCTCAGCCCTCCACCCTCAGCTGATGAGCTGAAGTTAGCCATGGGTCTCGAACCGGAGCCATTTGCCAATGTGGACGACGCATCGGGAGGGGATGAGTTGTAGCAGACCATGGGCTTAGGCAGAGAGGCATTCCCCATGGAAGAGACTCCATGAGTTGTGATGGGGGGAGCGGCAGACGAGTGTGAGTGCTTCTCTTTGGAGCTTTCTCTGCTGGCACTGGAGGCAGAGGAGGGGGCGACAGAGGAGGGAGACGAAGGGGGGGAGTCGAGGTTGACAACTTCGAGGCGGGCGGAAGGGTAGGGCCGGCCGTGCACATGGTGATGTTGATGGTAATGGTGATGAGGGGGGGGTAAGAGGTGGGGAGGGGAGGGGAAGTACAATGTGTTGGCGTCAGGGAAGTGGGGCATGGGAAGGAGAGGGGGGGCATGGTGGTAGGGGAGGGGAGGGGCGACGGAGAGGGGAAAGAAAGAGGGGGATGGAGGCGCGGTGGTGGGCGAGGTGGAGGAAGAGGGAGCAGGGGGCAAGCAGAGCATGGCGGGGGCAGGGGAAGGGATAGGAGCAGGGGAGTGAAGAAAGTGGGGGTGGGAAGGGGGAGCAGGGGTGGAGAAGCCCACAAACTCTAGGACTGCGTATGTGGGCTGGCTGGCATGATCAGGCATGCTGATGGGTACATATATTCTTGGCCCTGTGCTCCTCTCCATGCTCATGGTGAGCTATTGCCTCTGCTCTTCGTCTTCCTTCCTCTGCTGCGTCCCCTGCTTAGCTTGAGCAAAGGCAAAGCTCCACCCTCATAGATCCCACATACCTAGCTCTCTTCTTACAAGAGAAATTCACACACACATAGCTCTCTCTCTCACCTGGGCTCTTCTGCTCTCCCTCCTCGTCTTGCTCTCTCTTTGCTTGCCTTGGAAAATGGCGCTCCTCTTTAAGCAGGATTGAGGCAAAGCAAGCAAGAAATCTACCTGTGCTGATGTAGAGAGCAAGCTTGATTTCAATTGAATGTTGGGGGGCAGTGCATCTTGGAATCCGAGAGGGAGGGAGAGAGAAAGGAATGCTCAATTTAGGCTTCATAAGGTAACGGCAGCTTGAGAGAGTGTGTGTGTGTGTGTGTGTGTGTGAGAGAGAGAGAGTGTGAGTGAGAGAGAGAGAGAGAGAGAGAAAGAGTTTTGCCTCCCTCTTTAAAGCCTAGGTAGAAGAGGGACGAGAGGCAAGTAACTTACAGCTTTGCAAATTTCCTGGTAGGGCCTTTAGAAACGCCCTTCCAAGTTCTACATTAGAGACTCGTAGAGAGAGGAGAGAGAGAGAGAAGTTAGAACTGAGAAATAGACCAACTCTTTGTACCCTCCTTGACAGTCCCAACTATAAGTCAATCCAAAGCCCCACTTCTCAATCTCTCTTGCAGACTTGCAGCCTTCTTCCTGATTTTTTTATTGGTTGCCTTGTTGGGCTACCAGGAATTGAACCCGGGCCTCCAGAGTTCACACTTGACACAGGCATCCTAACCGCGTGGATACGATAAGAAGAAGAAGAATGAGAAGCCCTAGGAACAATCCCAAGAGAACCTCAAAGATCTATCTGAAGAGTCTTGAACTAATGACCTATTATTCAAGACTCACTAGCCTTTTCGTCTATCTTTCTTGGAATTGTCTAAGGGTGGGTTCAGACTAGGCGGCGGAAGAAAAAAGCAAAGGGGCGTTGATCCTCCATGGCAAAATTTAATTGGTTGGAGTTGAGGCACACTTCCGTCGGGCCCTCCATTTTCCTTCCGACCCCCCTCCCCCCCTCGGAAGAGTTGATGGCCTCTCTCAACCCCCTTCACTTTTCCTCTCCACACTGTTCACACTAGGCGGCGGCACATTTAGGAAGGCTTGTTTCTTTCGTCGGTTGAGTCTGAACCCAGCCTAAGGCACCATCCTTGTTGGGATGATACTAAGAGTGGAACCTAGACTTTGCGCACCGACAATATCCAATCCCAACCTAGTTCATCCAAACCTCTTGTTTCAAGAGCTCATGACCCCCTTCTCCCAATTATTGCTTTTATCCATGCTATAGTAAGACACCCTATTCTCACATGACCATAATAAATCCCTTTTTCTCATGGAGAGCTTGGAGTCAGAAGGACATGAACAAAGAGAAAGAAGCATAGTAACCCTAGTGTTCTCTCTCTCTCTCTCTCTCTCTCTCTCTCTCTCTCTCTCACACACACACACACACACACACACACACACTCACAAAGAGAGAGAGTGAGAGTGAGCAATGAGCATAACCCTTTTTCTTGCTCAAAGGTGCTTTTTGACGAAAGGACCATAGACATTTTCACCTTTTTCAATGCCAATTGCAAGGTGAAGGTGCTATTTGCTGGTGAAAAAACTAAAATAAGCAACAAAAAGGGAGGTTTGGTAGAAAATCTTGCATATTTTGACAAACATCCTTTTCCATCAAAGAAATGTGCTACGTGTCATGCTTACTTCCGAGCACGAGAAGTTCTCATCTGGTCAGTGCTAGAGTAGTGGATGGATTAAGAAGGATAGAGATAGACATCTTCATTGTGGAGCAATGACTATAACTCTCTCTCTCTCTCTCTCTCTCTCTCTCTCTCTCTCAGACACACACACACACACACACACACACACACAAAGTTCCGATAGAATAAGCCATAGGGGTAAGCCTGGGTGCTTCATGTAAAGTCTATGAGGATTGGACAAGGATTTTACCTTCTCACTTTTCAAACATTTGACACATATGACAAAACTCAATGACAACTTCTCAAATACATTCTCAACATTACCCCCATGTCACTAAAGCAAAGATAAAGAGCCATAGCTTTAAGACAAGGGTGTAGGCTCTTATGTCCTCTTTTGAAGACCAAAAAGGGAGTCTTGGTGGGCAGGCCACACAAAAGACAGAGTGGCAGCCCAACCACTCCTTTGAAAAAGCAATGGAAGTTTTCCACCCCTCTAGTGGCCCAAAGAATAAAATATACTAGTCCCTCTGGTCTTGCCTTCCTTCTCACATGACTTCTCCAATGGATTTGGATGCCAAAAATTGCACCTTTTGTAAAGAGAATGTATTCTATATTATGTGCTTCTTTTGAAACTTATAAGTGTAAGAAACATGACAAAAGCAAAAGTAGCTAGCTCTGAATGGGCATTGGCCACCATCTTCATCTTTCCTCTTCCTTTCAAAAACAAGCTCACAACACTTCCTTTATCAATTCCTAGTGAAAGAAAAGTAGTCTTCAATAGACCAAGGGGTTATTGGTTTGTCATTGTAGCCATAGTCAAAGTTGCTCTACCTTGCTGAGATGATTAAAGTCTCTGTTACTAAAACTATTAACCGCAATTGCTTGCATCTCTGCGATTGCAAAGGCAATTTTTTATCGAGTGCCACCAAGTATCTCTAGATTTTGTTCATGAGATTGTTCTCAAAAAGATTTTTGTGATGCTACATAAAGCACAAGCATTCTAAGCATGCTAAGAGGCCCCCTTGTGACTCTTTGACTTATCATTGATATCCTAAAGATCAAACTCTTTTTTTTTAAGACAACTAATTTCAATTTGAGAACCTTCTTGATACAGCACTACATATCAAGTATGAGTGGGAACAATTTCTGATAATGACTTCACATATGGAGGGAAGCACCTTTGACATTACAGTTATTAACTATGTCTAAGGAAGAACAATTCCTTGAACATTCATTTTTTTATGCTTATACTACATTCCTAAGTCCTTAATGTGCACAATTGGTTTGCCACAATACATATGCTTGTGGGCCAATATCCATAGCACAATCACAAAGAAGATATCAATGTCCCACAGATATTACCTTTGTCTCCACAAGAACTAGATCATTCAAACTAACATCTGTAGCACAAGAAGCTCAGTTGACATTTTGGTGAAAATGCTTGATAGTGACCTTTTCAACTCTATGATTAAAAACTCTTAACAAAATCTTGTCGAATAATTTGGAATGCATTTTCTTTCTCCTAAACTATCATAATTAGATAGTCTATGCATGGTTCTGTAGTTTTACAAAGCCATCATGACAAACTATTTTCATAAATTTGATTATTGAAAATCATTTCTATTGACAAAATAATCATTTTGATTTTCACCATTATCCTTCTCCTATGTAGCAAACATCAATATGTACCTTGTTTTGTTCTTCCTAATTTCACTTTATTAAATTGTTGATTATAAGGAAAAACATTTCTTATGTGATTATGTATGTGTAAAGCAAGTACTTGTACAATTTTGGAAGGCATCAGCCCTAGGGAAAGAAGGAAGTTGTAGAGCATCAAATAATCAAGGATCCAAATGAAGAGGTTGGCACAATGTCCTATACACCAATTTTGCACTTTGTTGAATTAGAAGAATACATGAACTTGAACAAAATGAAGACAATAATCTCCTTTAATATGATGCATGAAGAACACAAAGAAATATAGATTGTCAACTGAAAAATCCCATCTGGAACTGACAATATCAACACTTAGCAAGTTAATCATCAATGACAAGGAACACCAAGCAAGTTGGGAAAAAATTTGCTCATACCACTTCCATGGATATGAGCCAAAATACTGTGTCCAAATTAGGTGGATGGATGCATTAGTTTTCCCTCATGAATCCAAGCAACGAAAGGCTTCCATACCTATCAATACTTGGATTTGCACTTCCCTCAATGTTTTAGCCACTTAACATATCATCTCATGAACCATTCCTCTGAACAACAAATCTAGCCAAGAAAGGGGCACTCAACCCTTGTTTTAGATGAAATTCCTCTTATAGGCTACAAATGCTTGCTTGGACTAGAAATCCATACTACTCATAATGTTTCATTGGTACAAGATAGTGGTGTAAATAGAGAAGGTGGATTACTTTTCATGCCTAAATTTGGCACTTTCCTTGCTTTGTCCAAGACAAAGGGAATTGTGGCATGAAAGAGCTTGCCTTTACATCTAGAATATAGGGGTGTGTTGTGAGTCCCAAAGGTTTTGTATAACATAATGTTTATTGTTTATGTTATGAAAAAGAGTCTATGTATAAAGATATCATATTGTTTTGTCAAGGGGAATTGGCCTAGTCATAAAGGCAAGCCGCTTTAAGCATGGCCTCTATGGTGCTCAACCCTTGTGACATGTGGGTCTGGGTGTGTGGGTGTAATCCCGTAAAACTAGTTGATGCAAAGCATTGAATTGAAAAAGAAAAATTTAAATTGTCTTAATACACCCATGTCTAAATTGATGGAAAATGTTTCTTGAGAACCCTAAAGAAGACTCACACGTTTGTAACTATGGCTCGCTATGTTTGGGGCATACTAGGTAGTAGGAAAACATGATGAGCCCTTAGCAAAGAGAGTGCTTTTCATTTGTCCTTGGCATGTCCTTAGAATTATGTATTTTTCAATCTGAATTGATCAAGGACAAGTGGTTGTCATCTTTTGCATTGCTACCGACTTCTATTCTTAAACTTTGATACATGGTTGTTTTTTGGCCAAATATGCCATTGTAAAGTACTTCTTGCTTTTCATAAGTCATGACAAAGCATAATTGAAATAGCCTATCTTGCCCCTAGGTTCTTGCCTAAAATGTGAGCAACGATAAAAAGAAAATTACATAATTAAAAAGAGGTGACCATGTCATTCTCAGATCGATTGTCTTATTTACAGTTCCTTGCAAAAATTGGAACCAAATGTCTCCTCAATGCTTCCCACTTCTTTGAAAGAAGAGGAAGACTAATCGTTTGAATTGTCGCCTCATCTTTTAACCTCATGCATAGAGATCCTCCAAGTCTCAATGATGAGATGCTCAAGGTAGAATGCTTGTAGTTATCTTCTTTCAATCTCACCTTGCAAGTGCCGTTGCATGCTCTTGGTCTTTATGGTGTTTCTCTTTACTCTGATTTCTTGGGTACAATACTAGTGAAGGAAGTGGATGTTCTTTTTGGGAAGATATGTATGACACGGTTTGAATCTCTTTCCCTACTTAACAATAGCTTCCATGAATCTCAAGGAATTCATTTCTCTCTTGAAACAAACCCATATGTGTTCTTTGAGCTACTCAAGCTATGCAAATTACTTGGCAAATTTGAACGTGAGTGATCTCCTTCTCTAGGTGGAAAAACTAGAGGATTAGATTTTCATTAACAATCGATAAGAAAAGTGTGCTCCCTTTGCCTTAATTTCCTTCTTGTAATTGCTAGATATTCATTGAAATTAAAATATTCTTTTTCTATAATTATTATATTCTTGGACCTTCTCATGCTGAGAATGAGAAAAAAATTTCATGTTCTCAAAGCTCTTTGCTTGAGATGAAAGAGTCTCTTAGATTGAGTTGGTAGAAGTCAGCATGTTCTCCGATATCAATGTCATAAAAGGAAATGTGAGAGAGAGAGAGAGAGAGAGAGAGAGAGAATACATATTTTAGGGTTGGAATGGTCGACCACCCCCCATAGAGGATTTCTGAATTATTTGAAGTTTATGTCAAATGTAAATCCAATTCTCATACATTGAGCGAGGTGGTCATCTCATCCCATCTCATCATGCCAACATAATGACCTTCTCTAACCAAGAGAACAATTTGGCCTTCTATGAGGCAAGGGTCTTGACAGGATACAAAAGTCTCGCAAACACATGGTCATGTGGGCAAAGGACATAAGGCTAGACCTTGCAAACATTAGGACTTGTTTGGGGTCTTCTTGGGCCCTTTAAATTGGACGCTTGATGAAGTGCTTAAAATGCTAATGAAAGTTTGACCAAGCTAATGGGTACAATACTAGTGAAGGAAGTGGATGTTCTTTTTGGGAAGATATGTATGACACGGTTTGAATCTCTTTCCCTACTTAACAATAGCTTCCATGAATCTCAAGGAATTCATTTCTCTCTTGAAACAAACCCATATGTGTTCTTTGAGCTACTCAAGCTATGCAAATTACTTGGCAAATTTGAACGTGAGTGATCTCCTTCTCTAGGTGGAAAAACTAGAGGATTAGATTTTCATTAACAATCGATAAGAAAAGTGTGCTCCCTTTGCCTTAATTTCCTTCTTGTAATTGCTAGATATTCATTGAAATTAAAATATTCTTTTTCTATAATTATTATATTCTTGGACCTTCTCATGCTGAGAATGAGAAAAAAATTTCACGTTCTCAAAGCTCTTTGCTTGAGATGAAAGAGTCTCTTAGATTGAGTTGGTAGAAGTCAGCATGTTCTCCGATATCAATGTCATAAAAGGAAATGAGAGAGAGAGAGAGAGAGAGAGAGAGAGAGAGAGAGAGAGAGAGAGAGAGAGAGAATACATATTTTAGGGTTGGAATGGTCGACCACCCCCCATAGAGGATTTCTGAATTATTTGAAGTTTATGTCAAATGTAAATCCAATTCTCATACATTGAGCGAGGTGGTCATCTCATCCCATCTCATCATGCCAACATAATGACCTTCTCTAACCAAGAGAACAATTTGGCCTTCTATGAGGCAAGGGTCTTGACAGGATACAAAAGTCTCGCAAACACATGGTCATGTGGGCAAAGGACATAAGGCTAGACCTTGCAAACATTAGGACTTGTTTGGGGTCTTCTTGGGCCCTTTAAATTGGACGCTTGATGAAGTGCTTAAAATGCTAATGAAAGTTTGACCAAGCTAATGGAATAGGCCTGAATACATATTTGCATTTCTTCCAAAAATAAAATAGGTCTCAATCATATTTAGTCACTCTCAGCTTTTTTGGTGTTAGTGCAGACCCACATACCACTCCCCCACTTTTGAGTTTGAAAATTTTCGTCAATTTTTCCTCCCCCCTTTGGAGGTGTTGCAAATGCCTTTCTCTCTCTACATCCTCTCTCTAAAACGAGTTTGGAGGGTTATGCTTGGGTTTAGGCTTCTTTTTCCCTCTCTAAAAGCCATAGCCTATAGATCTGAAGCTCCTCTACCTCCCTCACTCTCTCCACACACTCTCTCTCTTGTAATATCTCACCATATCTCTTTCTCTCTCTATATTGTTCATTGTTGCAGACCTGCACATCCTTCCAAGCTCCATCTCCATCTCCATTGGCATCTCAATCTCCACCTCCATCTTCAGCTCCACCTCTACCTCCATCTCCATCTCTAGTTGCATTTGCACCTCCATCTCCATCTCCTTTTCATCTTTATCTCCATCTCCATCTCCATTTCCAGCTACAATGGCTATGAGAGACATCACCAACAAGCCTTCAAAGTTCATGTTACATGTTGATTTGGAGCATGAGCATTCAACTTTGCGAAGCAATCGAGATAGTGGGTCTGTTTTGATAAACATGCTATGATTGCAAGGGAGGAAATCCATTTGACCTTTGGACGGATGGAGCAATTTACCCCCTTGATCCTCAGACAAGTGCATCTCCACCATTTCGCAACATAATGTAGCTCTTACGCTTTTTGGGTGACAGCTACCACGGATTGTTAGTCTATTGCCAGAGGCTTTACACTTTGTACTTGTAAGAGCTCTTGACATGTAATCAGATTCAAACAAACTAGGCATGCTGCAAGTTGCAAGCTTAGCTGAAAAGAAACAACTTTGGGCATCAACCTTGACTTCAAAGGAGAAATTCATGGTGCAAATAGCGGAATTAAGGAAGCAACTTGTAGAGCAAAAGGTGAAGCTTGACAATGATAAAGAAAGCATCGATCGGATTGTAGAAAATTACATGCGTCTTCAGCATTCCACTCAAAATCTTAGATGGCGCGTCGACCACTTTACTCACCTTCCTATGGGATTCAAAAAGATACAACGGAAGTGCAGGGCTATGGGGCTCCTTGTTAAACTTGGAGGCGCTCATAAGAGACATGTGCACCAAACAAGGTTGCTGCTGCCTGCAGGTTGTAAGAGTGTAATTTGCATGTAGAATTTAGTGATTGACTCCTTTTCTATTTTCTTTTTATAGAGAATGTGCGGAAGCAATTTTAGTTTAAACATTATGGAGGAGTCAGTCAAGGCATCCATACTTCGGCACATGGTTGATGAGAAAGACATTCTGGATATGATCTCTGATCCTGCACATGCTACATTGCGACAATCCCTTCAAAAACTGCTAGTGAAGGAGTTTAAAAATAGTATTCCCCCTTGCAACATGCTTATAGTGTGCGACTCAGCTGGGATCAGTGATAAGGGGTATAAAGCATTATATGCATGCATAATAGGGCGTCTATGCAGCAAGGGAATGGTTCAATCAATGTTATTAACCCCATACAGTATGGCTAGGGCAAGAAAAACCGCAAACAACGACATTTCAATCCTACTAGGCGGGTACAAGTGGGTGGATGGCAACATGCCAATGTCCTCAAAGAGTTGTTTACAATAGACTCAACAATGTTTACCTTGAAGTAGAAGCCCTACAACGAGCTATGATCTAATATTACGATATCACAATAGAGGAGACAGGTGGAAAAGTTATATTTGTGTTAAAATTAGATGAATGTCAGGTTGTCAAAGTCCAAAGGGTGGAGCGCACAAGCCTCACACTAAGGAGGAGGAAACTAGTGGGAAAGGGATTAGAATGTGAAGAGGCGGTCGAGTCGCTTGGCAAGATGCAACAAAGGCAAGATTTTTATGGGGTACAATTAGAGAAGAACATATGGTGGCAAGCGGCATGGGAACTCCCACATGAGGACCATGACAATTTGAGGTGGCATTTCAATCGTTCAGGTACTCAAGAGGCAATGGATCAACAATGCAATGGGGAACTCCTCAATGTCCCTAGCATTGGTGACTTTTAAATAGAGTGGAGGTGGCAACCTGAAGACCTAAAATGCATGTTGGGCACTAAGGGCGCTGTAAATACTTTATTTCCATCCATTTTCTATTGCCATGCAAAGATGCCTAAGGATGCATTAGGGAAGGGCACATAGGTCAAAAGATCAAAAGTCCGCAAGCAAGAAGGGGCTAAGAGCCCAAACGATAATCAAAAGGCAAGTGGGGGGCACACGTGGTTCAATGGCATCATGACTGTTACCATATACATGTGGTAGTGATGTGTGTGAACACACTAGGACCGCCGGGGCATTTTTTCCCTCTTTAGGAGGTTTTTTCCCCCCATGCATTGTATATACGCCCATCACTCTAGGGCTATCTATCTTTCCTTTGCACACTAAGTAGTATACTCTCTATTGTGTGCCTTGAGCTTCCTTCATCTTCTCCAAGTTGTGTGCGTTTCTCTGCAACCCTAATTCCAACAATTGGTATCAGAGCAGGTTGCGTCCTCCCGGGCTTAGTCACCAGCTGCTCCAGCACACGCTTGCTCACTTTCTTCGATTTCAGTGAGCTTTGGCGAGAGTTCGCAGGTCGATAAATATTTCGGGAAAGCTCGTAGAGCCTTGTCTGCTCAGAGTTCTAATTCGGGTTCATTTTGGCCTCCGTTTCCACTACAGTCAGTACTGCACAGGCTATTTCGTCATTTTGTACAGAATTTCTGTCAGTGCCGTTTTCTGCATAACAGGTGCCTTACAGTCTTCTAAGGTTTGTGTTATATAGCACGTGTTGTTCCCGCTCCGTTTCTCCTATGTTTGGGCAGTTTTCACATCAGGTGCAACATTTACCATGGCTGACAACAACAACACAGATGTGTTCAAGATGTTTGCTGCTGAGGACAGGTTGGATGGGGACAATTACCCTATGTGGGCTTACATGATGCAACATGTTCTTGTGTCAAAGGGCGTCTGGAATATTGTGCAGGGCATTGATGTATGTCCTGGTTCTGAGGATGTAGGTGATGTTGAGGATGTTGCAGGTCTTGCTGCAAGGATTGCCGATGTTAGAGTTGTTTTGCCTACGGCAGAACAATCTCGTTGGGATGTTAAGGATGCGCAGGCTCATGCATTGATTGCGTTGTCTATGAAGCGCACCATTGTTCCTCACATCCGTTCAACAAAATCTGCAAAACAAGCTTGGGATATTTTGGTTGGTCTTTATGCAAGTCGCAATGAGGCTAAAATTGCTTTGCTGCGTAAAGAGCTGGAGTCAAAGATTATGCATGAGGAAGATGATATGGACACTTTCCTTGCTAGTGTCAAGGATATCAATGAGCAACTTATTTCTGCAGGTGAAGTCATTTCAGACAATTCCCTTGTGCAGACTATTCTTGATGCCTTACCAGATTCCTACCAAACTTTTGCTAGTACTTGGAGACCGATGACCCAAGGAAATCCTGAAGTTGTCAAGTTTGATGCATTATGCACATTGCTGCTGCAAGAGTCACTTTCTAGAAAAAACAGGACTAGGCAGCGTGCAGTTGTACAGGCTTTTATTGCTTCTCAAAGAAAGGGTGGTAACAGTAATGCAGCCACTTCTTATGGTTCTGTTGCGAGTGGCAAAAATTCTGTTCCTAATGCTTCTGTTGGCAGCAATTCGTCTGGAAATTCTGGTGATAAGGGCAAAAAGAAGATGCGTTGCCATTATTGTAAAGCTAATGATCACTTGATCAAGTCGTGTCCTAAGTTGAAGGCCAAAGAGGCTAAGAAAAAAGAGGGTGGTTCCACTGCAAATGCTGGTTCCACTACAAATGCAGCCATGTTGAGTCTTCTGTGAAAGGAGACTGTAATGATGATGTTGATGCAGAATGGGCTTTTAGCGCAAAGTGCACTTACAATCCTGCTGTCCATGATGCATGCTTGTCAGTTGCTGCAAATTCACATGTGTGGTATTTCGATAGTGGTGATACAAAGCACATTACCTCACATCGTGAATTGTTTACCTCTCTCGAGTCTGTCCCTCATGGGAATTCAATCACTTGTGCCAACAATGCCTCTTATCCAGTTCAAGGAGTTGGAAAGATTGTGCTTACTGCTGCTAATGGCAGTTCTTTCACACTTGTTGATGCACTTTATGTACCTGGGATCAAGAAGAATCTCTTGTCTGTATCCGCACTTGCTAGACTTGGACTTGTAGTCAAATTTGTGGATGACAAATGTACAGTTCATGATCTCAGTTTTCGTGATGAAATTGTTGCATCTGGCCTTTTGTGCCGTGGGCTGTATAAGCTCACTTTGTATGACAAGTGTGGACAAAATTTTGCAAATGCTGTTGCAGATTCAAGGGCTATTTTACATGCATAACTTTGGCATGCACGTTTTGGTCATCTGAATTTTGCCAGTTTGCTGCGTTTGCTGCGTTTGCAGAAATCTGATATGGTTGCTTCTTTGCCGCCTCTTGAAGCACCCATCAAACATGTTTGTGACGGCTGTATTTTGGGTAAGATGCCACATTTCAAGTTTCCAAAGGATGGTTCAGTTCGGGCCACATGCAGGTTGCAGCTTGTGCATAGTGATGTATGTGGGCCCATGCAAACTCCGTCCTTGGGCAATTACCTGTACTTCGTGACTTTCATTGATGATTACTCTAGGCATGCATGGGTATTTCCGCTTAAAGGGAAGTCCAAAGTTTTTATGTGCTTCAAACAATTTGTGGCTATGGCTGAAAATGTCTCGAAATGTACTATGGGCACCCTCTGTTCCGATCGAGGGGGGGAGTATATGTCTCATGAATTTCATGCATTTCTGGCTAGTCGTGGGATAAAACACCAATGTACAGTGCCTTATACACCTCAACAAAATAGTGTTGCTGAGAGGAAAAACAGGTCACTCACGAAAATGGCACGATGTATGGTCAAAAGTCAAGCTTTGCCGCATTCTTTTTGGCTTGAGGCCATCATGTGTGCCACTTATGTACTTAACAGGTGTCCTACGAAAGCTTTGCAGTCTATTACTCCATATGAAGTATGGCATGATAGAAAGACTTCTATTGAGCACATGCGTGTTTTTGGTTGTTTGGCATATGCTTTGGTGCCACAAACACAGCGTAGAAAATTGGATGATAAGGCTGTCAAATGTATTTTTGTTGGTTATAGTGCTGAAAGCAAAGGTTACAGGTTGTATCATCCGCAAACAAAACGTATTCTGGTTTCACGGGATGTAGTGTTTGTGGAAGATTCTGTTCAGCCCTTGCTGTCATGTACTAGAGACAGTAATGTAAGCTCACAGGACATTTATGACACTTTGTTGCCTCTTTTCAGTGGTGGAAATACGAATGTAATTTCCAATGAGGCAAATGTACAGCCTATGGGGGTTTCTGAAAATGTTACAGATCAGCCTATTTTACTGATTCAGATGTACATGATGTACTTGATGAGGAAAGGGCTGAAAATGAGCAGGCTAGAGGTATGCCAAAATGGCTGGTGCACACTTTGCATGATAGTAAATTGGATGCACCTTTGTCTAGTCGTACTCGTTCAGGCTCTTGCCATGCATCTTATGCATCAGATTGTTATGCTTTGGCTGTGTCTAGTTTACATGATGTTGAGGAGCCTCTGTCTTTTGATGAAGCATAGAATTCAAAAAATTGGATGGCTGCCATGCAATCAGAATATGATGCACTTATAGAAAATGACACATGGACTTTATGTGATTTGCCTCTTGGCAAAAAGGCCATTGGTACAAAGTGGGTTTACAAGTTGAAACGCAAGCCGGATGGTGAGATCAATTGCCACAAGGCTCGACTTGTTACAAAGGGGTATACACAGCAAAAAGGCATAGATTATGAAGTTCAAAAAATTGGATGGTTGCCATGCAATCAGAATATGATGCACTTATAGAAAATGACACATGGACTTTATGTGATTTGCCTCTTGGCAAAAAGGCCATTGGTACAAAGTGGGTTTACAAGTTGAAAGGCAAGCTGGATGGTGAGATCGATTGCCACAAGGCTCGACTTGTTGCAAAGGGGTATACACAGAAAAAAGGCATAGATTATGAAGAGACTTTTGCTCCCACTTGTCGTATGGCTACTGTACGTTTTCTATGTGCATTGGCAGCTCATTTTGGTTGGGATGTACATCAATCAGACATTGTTAATGCTTTCTTAAACGGTGACATATTTGAGGAAGTTTATATAACGCAGCCTCGCGGTTTTGTCATAAAAGGACAAGAGGACAAAGTGTGCAGATGTAAGAAGGCTTTGTATGGGTTGAAGCAATCTCCTCGTGATTGGTATGAGAAAGCTGACACCCATTTAGTTAAACGAGGCTTTCGTAATAGTCCAACAGAAAGCACATTGTATGTAAAGCGTGAGGGTGATGTACTTCTCATAGCGGTCCTTTATGTAGATGATTTGCTCATCACTGGACCAAATGAGAGACATATTGCTGAATTTAAGGCTGATTTGAATGCTACTTTCAAGATGAAAGATTTGGGGATGTTGCATCATTACTTGGGTATACAGTTTAAGCAGTGTGATGGTGGTATTGCCTTGTGTCAAAAAAGTTACATAGAGACATTGCTATGTAAGTTTGGACTTGAGGATTGCAAACCTATTGCCACTCCCATGGAAACAGGTTTGAAGTTGAGTCTAAATGATGCTGGCGATCCTGCTGATGTCACTCTTTACCAAACTATTGTTGGCTGCCTCATTTATGTATGCAACACGAGGCCGAATATTGAGTTTGCAGTTTCACAGGTCAACAGATTTATGCATAGCCCAGGGTCTAGCCATTGGCAGGCTGTCAAGAGGATTTTCCGCTACCTTAGTGGCACTTTACATGTTGGCTTGTTTTATCCCAAGGGGGGATCATTGCCGCCAGACTTACATGCTTTTTGGACTCAGATTGGGCTGGTTGTTTTGACACGCGAGTGTTCACAAGTGGTTTTTGTTTCATGCTTGGCAGTTCATGTATATCATGGTTGAGCAAGAAGCAACCTAATGTGGCCACTTCGAGTTGTGAGGCTGAGTACAGGGCAGTCTTCACACCTACGGTTGAGTGTGTATGGCTCAGACGCCTTATGGCTGATTTGGGTGTTGGACAGGACACTGCCAACACTATCTACACTGACAGTCAGAGCGCATTGCCAAGTTGCAAGGAACCCAGTTTTTCATCCTCGCACAAAGCACATTGAGGTGCATTACCACTATGTCAGGGAGAGGCTCTCAGCAGGAGATATCAGCTTGGCTTGTGTGCCAACATAGGACAACCTTGCAGATCTTTTCACAAAGGCATTGTCTCGTGAGAAGCTTGAAGCTTTCCACAAAGCTTTGGGCTTACTCCCCTTTGTGGACTGATCATGTCCTCAGAGCATGGCACTTCCCTTTACTCATGTGCCAGCTCTCGTTCATTGCATCACTCCAGGGGGGATTTGTTACCATATACATGTGGTAGTGATGTGTGTGAACACACTAGGACCACCGGGGCATTTTTTCCCTCTTTAGGAGGTTTTTTTCCCCCATGCATTGTATATACGCCCATCACTCTAGGGCTATCTATCTTTCCATTTCACACTAAGTAATATACTCTCTATTGTGTGCCTTGAGCTTCCTTCGTCTTCTCCAAGCTGTGTGCATTTCTCTGCAACCCTAATTCCAACAATGACTTGCGACCAAAGCAAGCCACCATCTCGTGTAGAGGAGGATCCAGATTGGCATCCCATTCTTTCAATTCCCCTTAATCGAGTGCATGTGTGTTCCTTGCGTTTGAGACTTAGAATTTTGGACAAGTTGCTAATGCTCCACATAAATTATGCATGGAACATGGAGCCAGAGTTGCGACGAGAGAAGTGCATTCACGCGCTTGAAATGACTTTGTCATTGGTGGGGCTTCACTCGGGTGCATTAACCCTCTCAAAGGATCGCAAAAACCCAACAACCACACATGATAACCCTAATAAGATATGTATGGGTGGGGCAAAGGTAAGACTCTTGCTTTCAAACTATGGTGAGGCTCAAAGCCATACTCCTTTTCATATATGGAAGGAGATGTGTGACATAACAACCTACCTTGGCAATGAGGCAGCACTAGGGCTGAAGACAGTGCATGTGTGAAAAGCATGCAATGAGATGATGAGGCTCCTTGAGCGGCCGCACCTAGTGAAGATAAGATACAATCATTCAAGGTGTCTATTAATAAATTCATAGAGCTAATGGTCGATGGATGGGGCAAAACCCATATCAAATATTACATGCATATCTTGTTAATCCACGGTCCATACTTTCTTGATTAGTATGGACCCCTTGCGCTCTGGAGAAATCAAGGGATGGAAAGGTCACACTATGTAATGGAATTGGCCTATTTAGTTTGAGAGTAGCGGAAATTAATGAGAGTACTTTTGAGAAATGACTTTGTGAGCATAGCGGGTGAACATAATTGAATATAGAAACATAATCATAGCAATTAGTTAACTTGGCATGAACAATACTTTTGCAAGAGAGAGAATTTAGAGAACATGACAACAGTTGAGGACCGGATTTATGTGGAGTCGGTCCCCCCTCCAATAGGCATTTGTATTATGATTTCTCCCATTAAGAGAGACTTGTTACAATACAATCTTTGTGTTCCTTGTGACCTAGGTGATGTATTGAAGATGGAAAGCTTCATGCATCACAAACATAACATAAACTTGAAGAAAGCTTCAACTATCCGAGCCTCAGTCCCAAGACCTTAAACACCTTCGAAGGTGGAGAGAGCTAGCAGGGAATGAGGGTAGGGAAGAGGAAGAAGAAATATTTCGTAGGAGAAAGAATTAGTTCCTCACTTATCACAACTCTTGTTGCTAGCATACATAATAGCATAGTAATGAAGAAGAAGGAGATGGCAAGCTTAAGCATTGAAGCATGGCTCTTGGTTGGATTTGCACTCCATATCCAAGAGTGTTGGTGTAGGCTCTCAACCTCTACTTACTTGGAGAAAGAGAGGGAGCTCTTGCACTTTGCATAGCACACAATGAGAGTGTTTGTGAGTGTGTGTGGGTGAGTATACCCCCTAAGCAACCCCCTGGCTTGCTTGGGTTGACCCCCCCTTGTAGCTCATGCTTGAAGCTCATTGGACCCCTCCAGGTCTAGCCAATCACAAGCAGGAGGCATTACAAGCAGCAAGGGTAGCCTTGAGACAAGTGTTCCCCTTTCCCCTTTGAGAGAGAGGGCTAGATAAATGCTAAATCAATTAATTAAATCTCCTAAATTATTATTGGACCCCTTGGGTGGCCAACCAATAGGCTTCAGGCACACCATGAGGGCAACATGAGGAGGAACTGGACAAGTGTCCCTCTTGCTTTCTTTGTACCATGCATGCCTTGTGTGAGTGTGTGGGTGTCCTCTCTCATCCCCCCTCATGTAGGGCTCGCCCCCTCCTTGTAGGTATTGAATATTTGACTTTTTGACACCTCAAGCCCCTCATACATAGGCCCAGTCCCCACCACAAGCTTGGCCGTTAAGCACTTTAAGCTTGGGCTAGGTTCTCACCTTAAGTGCAACCCTAGCATCTCAAGCATGTCAAGCACCTCAAGCATCTCAAGCACCTCAATCATCAAGCACCTCAAGCACCTTAGTCATCAAGCATGACAAGCAGGACAAGCACCTCGAGCTGGGTCGGGTTCCCGCGCCTCAAGGTCAGCCCTAGCTTACCTAAGGTCAAAGGACTTTTACACACATTATTGGAGGTCTTCAATGAATCTAACCCTAAGGTCTTATGCTCCGTTGGTTAGCCTTGCTCTTTGATAGAACATCTCTCATTTGGGCCCCTTTACCATTTGCCCCATGTTGAGATATATCTATAAGCACATGTCTATATCTTAACCCTTGTTCTCGTTTATTCTCCCACATTAAGTGATCATTTTAATATGAGAGAATCATTTGGGTTGGTTAGATATTAGATATTAGATTTTATGAAATTACCTCTCTCTTGAAATCATAGTCGTCCTCGACTATGAAGTAGAAGAG
Source organism: Adiantum capillus-veneris (assembly GCF_014529385.1). NCBI lineage: Eukaryota > Viridiplantae > Streptophyta > Polypodiopsida > Polypodiales > Pteridaceae > Adiantum > Adiantum capillus-veneris. Next base: position 44,568,214 of record NC_140957.1, on the reverse strand, counting down.
ATAAAGCCTTAGTCATTAGTCAATTTTACTTAGTGGGTAGAGGATCCCTTTTTACCCTACGACATCTTTCCAAGATGGATGACTAATCCATTTGGTTCTTGGGAGACATAGTTGCCGCAAGCATGTTTGCTCTTTAGTCCATTTCATTCTCCCAAAGTAGAGTGACAAATTCTAATTGGTGTTTGAGAGACGTCATCATCACAAACATGATTCTAAGCATGCATAATAGTTAAATTTGTGCACAATTAAAAAGAGGACTAGTCTTATAAGACAAAAACATGAGTCATTTAAAAGAAATTTGTACATTTGCTTACTCTAATGTAGCATTGTAAGCATTGACAAGGTTCATACTATACTTAAGCTGTATTCCTTGCATCCATCTAGCATCTTCAAAAGGATAATTTTTGAACTTAATAAGATACCGTCGGATAATCTTACCATGTCGTAGTACCTTGTCTTCATGGCGAAGGACAGCTTTGGGTTGTAGCACCTCTTCTTGGTCTTCAACTTCGGGAGGGTCTTCATTAATTGGTTCAATTGGTGGCTCTCCTTTGTAGGGCTTAAGTAGGCTTACATGAAAGGCATTGTGTATGAGCCAATGGTTGGGCAACTTGAGTTGATAAGCCGTCTCATTAATGGGCTTCAAGATTTGGAAAGGACCATAGTATCTTTTTGCTAGTTTAGCATAATACTTTTGATGGCCAGTAGGATTTTTTCCCGTTGTTTGCCTTAATCGAGCCTTAGGAAACTTGAGTAAGACCCAATCATTTTCTTTGAACATTAAGGCTCTTCTGTGCTTATCAGCGGTAGCTTTTTGCCTTTGTTGAGAGATGGATATAGCCTCCTTAATCTTTTGAAAAGATTCTTGTAGGTCACGGCTATACTCATCGGCGGCAAATATCTTCCCATGTACTTTGAGTAGCAAGGGACTTTTAGGTCTTCCCTCAATGATCTCAAAAGGTGTTTTTCCCGTAGAAGTATGTACAGTATTATTGTAGGCATACTCTACAAGAATTAAGTACTTTTCCCATTGTGAGCGTTGATCTACTTCGGTAACATAAGTCTTGAGTAGATCGAGTATCATAAGATTGGCTATCTCACTTTGGCCATCCGTTTGTGGGTGATAGGCCGAAGAGAAATTCAAAGAGACCTTTCCAGAAATTATTGGTCATTCTAGGATCTCTATCTGACACGATGGATGTGGGTAATCCATGGTGCTTGAAAATCTGAGATATGAAGAGAGTTGCCATTTGATGTGCCTTAATAGTCTTTTTGACAAGAATAAAATGTGCTTGCTTGCTAAACCTGTCAACTATTGTCCATATTCCTGTATTCCCATGGATAGACTTGGGTAATCCAAAGATGAAATCCATGGATATACTCTCCCATTGAGAATTTGGGATAGGAAATGGCTGGAGTAATCCAGGTTGCTTCCCTCTATCATACTTGGTCTTTTGGCATACTACACATTTGAAACATACTCTTGTATGTCCACTTTCATGGTAGGCCAATACAAGTACGTCTCTACTCCTCGGAGAGTAGGTTGAATACCTCCATGCCCCGCATATGGAGGAGCATGGGATTCATACATAACTTTCTCACGAAGGGAATGGGTAACACATAGCCTATTGCCGTGGAGAAGATAACCATCCTGCAAGGTGAATGGTTCCTCTTTCTTTCCCAAAGCAAGGGCTGACATTATGTCTCTAAAGTCAGGGTCAATAGCATACTCATCTATCATAGAGGATAGATCATTGTGAGTAGCTATAGACACCGCATTAACTTTGGGTCGTCATGAAAGTGCATCGGCCACTTGATTGTGCTTACCAGCTATGTGAGCAATATGGAAATTAAATTGTGAAAGAAAATTTGCCCACCTCATTTGTTTGTCGGAAAGCTTGGTTTGCGTCATGAAATACTTGAGACTTTGGTGGTCGGTTCGTAGGATAAATGGAGTCCCCAATAGGTAGTGCTTCCATGTGTCTAGGGCATGTAGAACAGCTAAAAGCTCTTTCTCATAAATGCCCAAGACTCGTTCATCAATATTGAGCCTTCGGCCCTCATATGCTATGGCATGCCCTTTTTGAAGCAAAACTGCTCCAAGGCGATTAATCACCACAAGCATCACATTGGACCTCAAATGGCTTTGAGAGATCCGGAAGCACGAGGACTGGTTGGGAAGTAAGCTTCTTTTTTAGATTTTCAAAATCATTTTGCTCCTTAGCAGTCCATACAAACTTAACGTTCTTCTTAGTTAAGTCATGTAGTGGTCCTGCTACTTGAGAGAATTTTGCTATGAAGTGTCTATAGTATGCACACATACCAACAAAGCTTCTTAGCTCATGTAGATTTCTTGGGTTAGGCCATGCTTTTATTACCTCTAACTTTGATGGATCCATTCGGATACCATCTTTAGAGATAATATGACCTAGGTATTGAATCTCTTGAAGGAAGAATTCGCTTTTCTTTTGGTTGAGAAAAAGCTTATTCTCCCTCAATGCTTGAAAAATCACTTAGAGATGTTTCTTATGTTCCTCCAAAGACTTGGAGTAGATGATGATAACATCAAAGAACACTCCAGTGAATTTGCGCTATGGTCTAAAAATTTTCTCCATCAAACGATTGAACATAGCTGGTGCATTGGTCAAGCCAAAAGGCATGACTAGATAATCATAAAGACCAAACGTTGTGTGAAACGCGGTCTTTAAGATATCTTCATCCACTATCCTTATTTGATGATAGCCACTCTTAAGGTCAATCCTACTGAAGTAGGTAGAGCCTTGTAGCTTATCAAACAGATCTTCTACCCGAGGTACGGGAAATCTGTTTTTGATAGTGATATGGTTTAGTGCTCGATAATCCACTCACATACGGTATGTACCATCTTTCTTTTGTACTAGAAGGAGTGGAGAACAAAAGGGAGAGGAACTAGGCCTCACCATCCCTTTGTCTACCAGCTCTTGTACTTGCCTCGTGATCTCCTCTTGTTGAGCTTGTGAGACTCGATAAGGAGGCTTGTTAGGTGGTGAGCTTCCAGGAAGGAGCTCAATTCGATGGTCATCATCCCCTCGTTTTGGAGGTAAGTCCATAGGGATATCATCGATGAACACATCTTGGAATCCTTTTAGAAAATTAGACAAGTCTAACTCTTCTTGATTCCTACCATTTACATTTGATAAAACATTAGTATCTTTTAGAGACTCTTTGACAAAAATCATGTACGCAGAAACTGAGCTCTTCATTGACTTATCAAAAGCAAGAGGATTTACAAGTGGAATAGTGCGACCACGCTCACTAGCATCTATATACATGTTCTTTCCCCTGTAGGTGAAGTAGATTTTCCTTTCAGAGAACTTCATGTTGGCAGCCATGCGATCAAACCACGGTGCCCCTAGGATAACATCCTCATGTTGGAGAGGAGAGATGAAGAAGTCTTCTTTGTCGACATAGCTTTGGACATGAAGCCTCAACTTCCCAATCAAGGGAGTAACGGAGGCTTGTTGTCCCTTGAAAGCTGCATCAGCCACTACTATATCTCCCTTCTCAAAAGCTTGAATGCCCAACTTGGTGGCCAACTCCATTGATATGAAGTTGAGAGTAGAGCCAGGGTCAAACAAGATGAAGGCATCATGCTCTCTTACCTTTCCCCAAGCATAGGAAAGTGATGATCCTTTGCAATGAGCATCCTCTTTTGGAGCTTCGATGGTGGAAGCCCTAGGAGTCTCATTGCGAGTATTCTTCTTGGGGCAAGAACGATAGCCATGTCCTTGCTCCCCACACTTGAAACACTTATGGTCCTTGCAAAAAGCTTCAAGCTCTTCATGAGAGAGTTTGTTTTTACCTTTGTAAACTCCCTTCTCCTTGGACCGATTGTTGTTTTTGTTGGAATTGACTTGGGAAGTATTTTGAACATTGGTTTTCCCCTTTGCATCATTTTTGTCTTTGTTTTCCATGGGCTTGACATTACGTCTAGCCCCTTGATGGAAATTGATGCGTGAAGCAACCATGGTGTGATAGATTACTTCGCTAATAGTACCAGGCCGTTGAGAGTTGATGCATTCGGCCATCTCTTCAGGTAATCCCACACAGAATTGCTGCCTTTGCTCGGCAAAGTCTATCTTTTGGAAGACAGTAGCCTTGAGATGTAAATCCCAAAACTTGTCTACATATTTGTGGATAGACTCATGGGAGAGGAGCTTCAAGCTGCGCCATACGGTAAGCACTTTGTCCTTTGCATCCCTTGCAAGGAATTGCTTCATGATGGAAACTAGTAGAGTTTTCCATGTCTTTGGGGCTTCACCATTTCCACGAAGGCTAGCCCACCATTGACGAGCTGATTTTTGGAAGTGCATAGCTACATGGCGTAGCTTGGAGGACTCTGTGAAGCCCTCATCTCCAAAGGCCACATCAAATTGTTGGATGAAGGCCAACACTTTGTCGGTAGCACCGAAGGTGCCATCATAGGTGAGAAAAGAGATACTCTTTCCTCCCTCCTTGAAATTCTTTAGCTTTTGTGACCTTCGCCATGCAGGAAATGATTCGTGATGTCCTCCCCTCTTGTATTCTCTAGGAGAATAGCCATAACTTTTTTCAGAAGAGGATGAAGGTGAAGAAGAAGGAGAAGAGGGTGACCTATTCCTAGCCCTTTTCTTCCTTTGTTTCCTCTCTTGCCTTTCAGAGTGATGAGGAGAAGGACTATGTGTTGATCTTTTCCTCTTGGGAGGAGTGGGCAATCGTCTAGACCGCCGTCTTCGTGGAGCCACATCTTCAGAGGAACTTAAACTTTCATTGCTTTCTTGCTCTTTGGATTTCTCCTCTCGAATGGGAGAGAGTCTTCTTTTGGGGGTCTCTTCAAGAGGCCTCCTAAGATCTCTCTCCTCTTGGAGAGAGAGGAAGGGAAATTCCATAAGCACGAAGTTGTTGAGTAACTTTGGCTTGCAAAGCAGGGTTGCCCATAGCTTGCTGCAACCTAGTGATGATGAGATAATTCACAAACATGGGAGCATCATCATTAGCACCTTCATGTGCAAAATCAAAGATATCAATGTTCATTCTACTCTCTTGATTATTGTCAGCTATGTTAACAAAATTTATGTATGTACTTAGTGTATGCTTTGGCAATTTAAAACCTTAGTTGCCACTCCTCTTACCCTTTGAAAATCGGCTTTTAAGTATCTACACCCACGGCTCGAAGTGGTTAATTATAGAGAGTAGAGGAGTAGGTCTAACATAGCAGAGTTGCCAAGGGCTAGCTCCTTTCGGACTTCTTATGGCTCAATAATGGTAAAGCCGTAGGCAAGTCTAAAAAGACTCCATTATTAAGTCAAAGCTCCCAAGGTGTGCACCATCCCCCACATAGTGGGCTCAACAAAACCGATAATAGATCCCAGTTCCACTTACCCTAATATAATTAACAACATCAACCATTTATAGGCTACTTAAGGACCTCTCTTCTTAAGCAAGAAAAAAGAAACCAAACGCTCTGATACCAATGTACTGGAATTGGCCTATTTAGTTTGAGAGTAGCGGAAATTAATGAGAGTAATTTTGAGAAATGACTTTGTGAGCATAGCGGGTGAACATAATTGAATATAGCAACATAGCGGGTGAACATAATTGAATATAGCAACATAATCATAGCAATTAGTTAACTTGGCATGAACAATACTTTTGCAAGAGAGAGAATTTAGAGAACATGACAATAGTTGAGGACCGGATTTATGTGGAGCCGGTCCCCCCTCCAATAGGCATTTGTATTATGATTTCTCCCATTAAGAGAGACTTGTTACAATACAATCTTTGTGTTCCTTGTGACCTAGGTGATGCAATGAAGATGGAAAGCTTCATGCATCACAAACATAACATAAACTTGAAGAAAGATTTAACTATCCCAAGCCTCAGTCCCAAGACCTCAAACACCTTCGAAGGTGGAGAGAGCTAGCAGGGAATGAGGGTAGGGAAGAGGAAGAAGAAACATTTCGTAGGAGAAAGAATTAGTTCCTCACTTATCATAACTCTCGTTGCTAGCATACATAATAGCATAGTAATGAAGAAGACGGAGATGGCAAGCTTAAGCATTCAAGCATGGCTCTTGGTTGGATTTGCACTCCATATCCAAGAGTGTTGGTCTAGGCTCTCAACCTCTACTTACTTGGAGAAGGAGAGGGAGCTCTTGCACTTTGCATAGCACACAATGAGAGTGTTTGTGAGTGTGTGTGGGTGAGTATACCCCCTAAGCAACCCCCTGGCTTGCTTGGGTCGAAACCCCCTTGTAGCTCATGCTTGAAGCTCATTGGACCCCTCCAGGCCTAGCCAATCACAAGCAGCAAGGGTAGCCTTGAGACAAGTGTCTCCCTTTCCCCTCTGAGAGAGAGGGCTAGATAAATGCTAAATCAATTAATTAAATCTCCTAAATTATTATTGGACCCCTTGGGTGGCCAACCAATAGGCTTCAGGCACACCATGAGGGCAACATGAGGAGGAACTGGACAAGTGTCCCTCTTGCTTTCTTTGTACCATGCATGCCTTGTGTGAGTGTGTGGGTGTCCTCTCTCATCTCCCCTCATGTAGGGCTCGCCCCCTCCTTGTAGGGATTGAATATTTGACTTTTTGACACCTCAAGCCCCTCATACATAGGCCCAGTTCCCACCACAAGCTTGGCCGTTAAGAACTTTAAGCTTGGGTTAGGTTCTCACCTTAAGTGCAACCCTAGCATCTCAAGCATGTCAAGCACCTCAAGCATCTCAATAATTAAGCACCTCAAGCACCTTAGTCATCAAGCATGACAAGCAGGACAAGCACCTCGAGCTGGGTTGGGTTCCCGCGCCTTAAGGTTAGCCCTAGCTTACCTAAGGTCAAAGAACTTTTACACACATTATTGGAGGTCTTCAATGAAGCTAACCCTAAGGTCTTATGCTCCGTTGGTTAGCCTTGCTCTTTGATAGACCATCTCTCATTTGGTCCCCTTTACCATTTTCCCCATGTTGAGATAGATCTATAAGCACATGTCTATATCTTAACCCTTGTTCCCGTTTATTCTCCCACATTAAGTGATCAGTTTAATATGAGAGAATCATTTGGGTTGGTTAGATATTAGATATTAGATTTTATGACACACTATCAAGCGGAGGTTGCCTATTTTAAGAGCACTCAGCATGGTGGTGGCAAGGTCCACAGCAACGCGTTTCATGAGATATTCAATTGGTTCTAGCATGCACTAACCAATAGGAAGAAGCAAAGGGCATGGGACAACTTGTCTTTTAGGCACCATGTTGTGAAAGTGGTGAGTGTCCAACAAATGCAAGGATACCATGGGTCGAATTCACACGAGAGAGTATTGTCATGGAGAAGCAATCGGCAAAGACTAGGGTGTGTGTGGTTGCTCACGTGTAGTAACAATTATAACTTTCACTTTTTGGAGCATTTTAATGATAAATTGTAATTTCTTAAAAAGTTGGGCCCTATAAATATCAAAGTGAGATTTTAAAGTCTTTATAAGTTTGTGAGCTCTCTCTCTCTCTCTCTCTCTCTCTCTCTCTCTCTCTCTCTCTCTCTCTCTCTCTCTCTCTCTCTCTTCTCCTCCGTAATCTCACCTCCCGCAGATGGAAACCAACAACCAGGAAACCAACAACCAAGAAACAAACAATCAAGAAACCAACAATCCAAAACCCAGCAATCAAGAAACCATCAATGCCCTAAAGAACTTGGACAACATCAGACTTCAACAGTTCTTTAATACTCTCGGTCCACTCCCACATGCGCATAGGTCAGCGACACCAAACATCGAGCAGATACAACACATGAACAAAGAGACAGAGTGCTTACGGGCTAAGAGTGAGTGCCAAGAGCAAGAAAACTTTAATCGGGCTCAACAAGATATGCACAGGGCAAGCATGCAATAGTTTTACGAAGGGGAAGAGAAGTATATGATCGCAAACCAAAGAGGACCTACAAGATGCTCCAAGAGCAACGATACCCACACGACAAGATTGTTGAGGTCTTCAGCACAGAGGTCAGTACAAAGTACAAGAGACGTTAGGACCAAGACCTAACACAGATTCACAACTACTTTCGGATGAGCAGGAGGTGGTCGATCTCATAGAGAAGGTTTGTCATAGCACAATTCAAGAAATCTATGAGAAGTCCTTGGGCAGTGCGAGGAGGATAGAAGAAGAACGACGGAGGGCAAGGATGGAAGAGGCAAGCCGCCTTGCAAGGGAGAGAGAAGAAGAAAAAAAGAGAGTGGAGGAGAAAAGGGCCAAGAAGGCCACGCAAAAGAGCCCCAAGAAGCCACCCTAGAAGAGTCCAAAGAAGGCCAAATAACCCCTAGCTAAAGTAGTAAAGTAGTCATGCACAAAGAGGGAAGACGATGAAGAAGAGAAATATTTCTCCACAAACTGCAGAGGAGGCCAACCAATGTGATGAGAGGCTTAAGAAGTACCGCAAAGATAATTCCCCTTGGTCTTGCACTGCCCAGCCTCCACCACCACCACCACCTCTCAAGAAGAAGCATCACTAGAGACCTGGCACACGTGCGTTGCTGCATAAAATTTGCAAATACCAGAAGAGTACATAGCTTATCATCCCTAAGGCCCCATTTTCCCACCTCGTGGAAGAGATTATGGATGAGTACTCTAACAATGTAACAAGGGTGGAAGCAGCAGCACTAGGTGTATTGTAGAAAGCAATGAAGGATATCACTGTATTCCTCTTTCAAGACAACATTTTGGCAGTGGCCCATGCTAAGCGTGTGACTATTAAGCCCTCAAATATGAGCTCAACACTTTGCCTGCGTGGTGATGATTGCTTTCATAAAACCTAGATAGGAAAGTTGTTGTAACTTCTCAAGTGGCATCTTTGTCAGCTTTATCATGTAACTGTTTTGAAAATGAAATTATCATATCTATGTTTGAAAATTTGTATTGTTTGAAATGTGTTTGTTGTGGATTTAAATGTGGTTACTTAGGTCAATTTCTGTAATCAATCCCCTCGCGGATCCGTGCGACCTGGAAAGTAGAAATATGGGCTAATGTGGCCCATCCTGAGCTCCACAGGTTGTATGAACCCCGTTGCCATGCACATGGCAAACTATCGAGCCATTTCGTGGCCCAGTGTTTCACGGAGCGACTTTTGACAGTATGATCGGGGCCACGGAGCGACTTTTGGTAGTATGATCCAAACTACCAAAAGTCGCTCTGTGGCACACGAGGCCACGAAACAGCTTGATATTCCGGCATGTGTATGGCAACGGGGTTCATATGGCCCGTGGGGCTCGGGATGGGCAAGAAAACATCATGTTAGTATGCAAATTACTCGTGACGCACATTGAATCCATACGTTTCTCAGAACAAATGTTTCTACGCTGGTGGGATCCGTGTAATCTAGCTAGTAGCAAATACAGCTCATGTGGTGCCCCTCCCAAGCTCCACGGGCTGTGTGAACCCTATCAACATGCACTTGGCAGAATATCGAGCCGTTCTGTGGCCCCGTCTGCCTCGGAGTGACTTTTGGCAATTTGACCCGGACGGCTCGATATTCCACCAAGTGCATGGTGATGGGGTTCATACGGCCCATGTGGCTTGAGAGGGCAATAAAACATTATGTTCGTATGTAAATTTCAGGTGATGCACATGGATCAAGCCAAAACTTCACTCAAGCTGATAATCTTATTAGTTTCAAAGATACATCGAGACGTGCAATGCACGTGGCTAAGATAACCTTTTTATAAGCTCATTGAAAGCATCTTGACCTAGGAACCTTAGAGTTGATTTTTCACCAATGCGTGATACAATGTCTTCCTTGCTTGTTATTCCTTGCCCAAGGCAAAGGCCACAATATGCTAAAAGGTTTATGGTCCCTTTCTCACCAAAACTATGGATTGCTACCTCTCTGTTCACAAGAATACATTTGTGGGCATTTAGGGCTATACATTTGTGGGCATTTAGGGCTATAGGAAACTCGTCCAAAATAGATCTTAGTGCTCTACACTTGTACATCTCTGCTGATGCATAGTCTGCATACTCGTTGTGGATGACCCGGATCATCTTTTCATTGAAGCTTGGGAGATAATACCAGAGGGCAGTGCCCTTTGAGTCACCCTTCATGCGAGATCCACCTCTCCGTTGGGCGAATTGATCCATCTCCAAAGTGGGCTGCAAGGAAACCACGTCGGATTATGATTCTAAGAAAAAATAGTGAAAATTGAGAAGAATGAAGTACTTACTAGTGTTGCATCATCTTGCTCGCAAAGGTTCTTGTTGGTTATGTTGATTGTGCCAAAATCAGTGTGCTCTAAGCACATGAGACATTTGTGGGGAGTGAAGCTACTCTCGGGAACACTCTCGTATAAATCTTTCTCCTCATCAATGGTTTGTAGAGCTTTCGCCACGAGGGAATCCATGGAATTATGTCCCTTTGGCAAGGCTAGCGTGTTGATGGGGGAGCAGAGGAGTAGTCCACTTGGAACTCGGTCTTCTGACTGGGGTTCTCTATATCAGAAACCCCAGCATATATTGCAAAAAATAGAGAGGTCTTCATCCTAATGCATTTCAAGGGAGTGGGTAATGTCGTCAAGGAAGAGAAATTCTTGACCGTCCACTATAATTGGATGCAGGGTGCACAAGAGTAGCTATGGGATCTCATCTTCGACATCCTCCCCTTCTAGGTCTTGGTCAACTTCTTCCAAAGGAGGCTCCCCTTGAAGACATAGGAGGGCCAATGAAGCCTCTTCTTGGCTAGACATATTCTCCTCTTTGGGCTCCACCTCCTTTAAAAGCATCCTCGGAGACGGCTTGTTACGGTCACTTACTTTACCTTTTTCCTTGTTGTTGTTGTTTTCAGTTGCCTCCATCACCATCACAGTGACCGCCTTGTCCCACCTCATAAATCATGTGCCAATGTTCCCCATGCCCAGGTCTATGAGGTTGTCCCCCTCTTCCTCTCGGTAGTGTTCCTTGGTGAGCCCTTTGATCACCCTACTCAATATGAAGCAAAAACTATTGTCTTCTTTGAAGGTGTGCTTGCGGAGATCAACTGGCACCCACAAGTTTTCTTCATCTTCAAAATTGATGGACTACTTTGCTATATGTGTCTTCATGTATGCACACTTCAAATGCATTAACATGCAGTTTGATGGTAGCCTCCATGTCAATGGATACGTGGAACACGACGCTAAGCTTCTCTATCATGCATCATAGGTCATGCGTAAGGATTTGAGCAACGAGGGCTTGATTAGCAGCAACCATTCTTACTGGCGGAGTGCAAGGGACAATGGCACATAGTTGGGGATGGATAGAGCAAGGAAGTAGTGCATAAGATAAGACAAGCTCAAAAACAAGAAAGTGACTTTTAAATGGGCCTTGCAAGTCACTTATAAAGGAGACAATTAAACATAGGACACTTGTATAAAAACTTAAAAATTTAGCGGTGATTAAAATTTAAATGTTCTCTTTTGCAGAAAGCCCAAGCTATAATGCATAGTATTGCCATCCAAACACCACAGTTCAAAACATCATAAGTTCACCACCCAACATGACTCTAAAGTCACGCCTCTAAAACTTAAAATTGGACATTCTCAAATCACAAAATTAGACAAAATGTATCATGTTAATATGAGAGTATTACATTGCAAAGGTAGTTGCTTGCTTGATATGGATACATCTAAGGAAGGGGATGCTCTTACAAAGAAAGACCCTCTTGTTTCTCTTACACAGAAGTTGCTACCGATTACAAACATGTAGTCCATCTTGAGCTCAAAACTAAGCACCAAGTACTCCCTTAATATGAGAGTATTACATTGCAAAGGTAGTTGCTTGCTTGATATGGATACATCTAGGGAAGGGGATGCTCTTACAAAGAAAGACCCTCTTGTTTCTCTTACACAGAAGTTGCTACCGATTACAAACATGTAGTCCATCTTGAGCTCAAAACTAAGCACCAAGTACTCCCTTATATTTTCCATATAGCATTGAAGCCCATTTCCCACACTTCCTCCTGCTTGCACACATGCACTTCAACTTGCTTCATATCAGTGATGTCCGAATCAAGTGCTTCCCATTCACCTCGTGTCTACTTCCACCATCGGTAAGGGAATATAATGGAGATTTGATGCTTTGTAATGTGGTATCAGATGATCGTTTTTACTGTTACAACCATGCACTTTATGGCATCCCCATTGTAATGAACAATATTTGAGTCCGAAGCAGATGGAAGCAAGGCATTCATTGTTGTTCCACCCTTAGAAATCCACATGGTAGGCGTGCGATGCACATCGTCTACCTTGAACAAAAAAACAAAAAGATGTAGAGGCATAAAAGATGTTAGTGTTGCTCGATGTGACCCGTATGTGCACTTCATTGCAATGAAGATTTCATTTTCAATCCACCCCCTAGTTAATACAAGAGAGGTACTATCAGGATTTGGCCAATCACCATCCATCAAAGTTGATGGACTAAGTGTTTTCAAGGCCCCATAGCTATTCCTTGTCGTTGGGACTACATACTCTGCATCAAAGAAGAAAATGGACCTTTTTGCAAGCTCTGACGCAGTGCATCCTAAATATAGCAATGAGCCGAACTCAAAGTGGTGAGCCTCAAAAGTTTCCGAGAGCACCTCTAGACAGAGGCTCCCATTTCATAAATGTTGATGGAAAAATATATTCACAAGTCAAACACCATGCCCACAGATTTTTCTCATTAGAGACTTCATGCAAAAGCATAGCGTTTGCTACAAACAACACTAGAAATACTTACAATTAGTAGGAAAGTGCTTGCGATCGGCGTCGTTGATTTGTAATTGAGAATCTTTGTAGACATCTTGTATCTTCACTTGCTTGCTTCTGTTGACCGCCTTCTTCATCTTAAATATACGACCCTTCCAATGATGGGACTTCAGCCCGATGAATCAACGAGAGACTTTGTGGGCTCTCTTTGTGCTTGACCACATTGTCACCCACATGCCTGTCACAAAGGTTGTGGTTACCCAATGGCCATTGTCGTCTTGCTCGTTGCTGCAGCAGAATAAGTCTACCCTTGAATGAGGTCTATGACTCATGCTATCCAAGCTTCTTGCAATGTGCAAGCTGAAGCTCCCTTACCCCTAAATATTTGGAAGTTGAAGGTTCCTAAAGCCTAAATCCTTTTAAGTTGAAGCTCTCTAACCCTAAAGCTTTGCAAACTGAAGGTCCCTAACCGTAAGCTTGTGTAGTTGAAGCTACTACGCTCTACAAGATGTATGTGAGTCCCCCAAGAGAGAGTGGAAAATGAGTGCAAGCATGAGAGGAAGACCTCCAAGAAGGGGAAAATGGATTGTATTACAAGCTCTCCGTAGCCAAAAAGGAGCCAAAAATCAGAACTAGGCTCGGGAGAGATGAGGAAGGTAGATTGGAGAGAGAGGAGGCCAGAAATGTGCTCTTTCAATAGGAGAGAGAGTGAAAACCAAGATTTTTGGTTCTAGAGAGGAGCCTAGTACCATAGGAAGTTAAAGGATGTTACATCTGAGCTATCACAAGCTCGAGAGCCTTTACAGCAATCAACAAAGTCTTCATCTAGTGTGATACTAGAAGAAGTACCCAAAGTAGTACCAAAGCCAAGCGAAGTAGAGCCAAAGGAAGTTAGTTCAGGAGGTTCATTCCTAGTTGAAAAGAAGTTTGAGCCATTGGAAGCAATTCTGAAGGCTTATGAAGCAAGACTAGACAAGCACCAAACCACAGAGCATCAGTGGATGACTTCTCCTAATTCGAAAATAGAAAAGTTGAGGTTGGAGATGTGCAAAAGGTTGATAAAACTACTCAAGCGCTTATGGAACCTCCACCAGACATGCTAGCTCAGACTAGGATAATATCTCAACCACCTATTGGTTCTAATGAAACAAACAAGAGAACAAAAGAGAGCATAAATTATGTGGCTAAAAAAGAATAGATGAAGGAAGCCGAAGTTTCAACTAATGACGGGGTTCACAAAAAGGGCATAAATAAACAAGGTGAGAAAGAGATTAATACAAGGATCCTACATTCTCAAGGGATTGGGAACCTGAGTACTTGTGGAGAAAAGAAATTGAACAAGTGGTAGCAAACACAACATATAAATCTGTTTACCATACACCTCCTATCGTGCCAGAAGTCAAAGGTGATTGGCTTGAAGAACTTTGGGATGTGTTAAGAAGGCTAGAGATGGAAGTCATTGCGAGGGGGAATCAACACCTATTGCAGAAGTCAACCTCAGCAAAGACATGATGGACTTTGAGATGCAATCCATGTATGGTGATCAAGGAACGGAGAGATCAGAGGATAGTAGAGAAGAAAACTTTAACTTGAGATGCCTTCCTATTGAGGACCTTATGAGGAAAGATTTGATGTTACGGTTTTTCCATCTCAAAGAAGAACTCATAAACCAGTCACGGAGTCTCAAGGATTGCAAGAAGTTATGTCTAACAGTGACAATAATTGATTTTTTAAATTCGGACCTCAGACGTGAGAGATGTCGGTAGATGTCTTGAGAAAATGAGAATAAAAAATCCTATTGAGACAATGGGTCAAGAAATGGGGGATTGGAGCCAACCCACAAGAAATGCGAAGCCAGTTCCTATAAACAAAGCTGGTGATTATTGCGGAAGGGAAGAGGAGAACACCACATTGCCCATAGAGCATCAAGGAATAGAAACCATTGCTCTTTTGGACAATGGTGCTGCCATTGCAACTAAAATAATTTGGGAGAAATGGAGAAATTCTATCCTTAGAAAAACACAAATGAAATTACAAATAGCTGACGACTTATTGAAAAGACTTTTGATATATTGGAGCAAGCAATAATCTCGGGGGGTTCACTATTCAGTACCCCCCTATATAATGTGCGTTCACGAGGTATTAAAAAAATACCTCTTTTAACATGTCTAAATGAATAAAATGACCCCTTATTTTAGGACTTTTTTCTAAAATTAACATAAAAACCCATTATTTTAATGTATTTATGTTAAATTGCCTAATTTTTTTTGAATTTTAAAACCCCTCCTATCGAACTCACATTGTATATTAACATGATTACATAGTGCACCCCCCGAGGTGATAATGACTTCTTGTGGAATTGAGTAAGAACATACATTTTTGTAGTAGTAGATTTTGGTAGTGAGAATAACTATAATGTTATTCTAGAAAGACCATTCATGCGCCATTTGAATATGGTTCAAGACTAGGGCTATGACTATGTCTACTTGCGCCACATGGAAACCACCACTCGCATCAATTTAAGAGACCATATCTGCAAAGACGTGTGGAGGACTCACATAGAAGATTTTGATCCGACAACTATTGCAGAGTTTGAAGTACCTATTTGGTTGAACTCTAAAGCTCATCTATGGATATGTGGAGCTTTAGATTATGATAGTCTTGCAAAAAAGAGGAGGGTAAAGAGCATAGGTCATTGGAAGATCCTTACTATGTACATGAACCTTTCCCAGAAGAAAGGATGGAACCCTTAGAGTGGACTCAAATTTTGACCACCTTAGATGTGTGTATCAATGAGATCACCCTTATGACGTTTCGTGATGAGGATGGCTATGAAATAACTCCCTATTTGTGATAAAAGTGTTGAAGAAGCTAATGAAAAATTTGAGCATGAAAGTAGAATAGGTGTTACAAACAATGTCATGAACCATGATACGAAAACACAAACGGAGGAAGTAAAGCAACCACGAGATATGTCATTATCGACATACCTGAAGATTCAACAACAGTTGTTTCAAAGAATTTGACTCCACAAAAAGCATGACTGAAAGTAGGTAAAGAACCAAGTTCCACATCATATGTTCAACAAACTCAAGATCAAGAGAAGAACAAGGATATGGCAAAAGACCTATTGTCTTCTACGGCAATCAAGTTCAACATATGTGGAGAAACATGACTCAAAATCACATGTTCATCTGTGATCGATCCTTACACGACAAAGAATCTACTGACTTATGGCACATGGATAATGAAGGGAAAACCACCAATCAAGAGAGGTAGAAGAAATATTGTACATAAGCTTAAAAATGCGAATACTTAGCTTTGTGTATGGCAGAAGTTGTACTCAAGTTGGGTATCGGGGAGTTCAAAGACACTTTTTACATAATTGACTCCCATCACATCAAGGAGAGTTTAGTTTTGACAAAAAGCTCGATGGATATCTTCTTCCAACATTAAGGAAAAGCTTCAACAACAACAACATCAATAGTCCCAGAGACATCTCAAGCCCATGCAAAAAATAAACAACCAGCCCAAGTAGAAAAAGATAAAGCTAAGGAAAACAACAAAGCATATCAACCTTGCAAGTTCAATTTACCTTCAATGAGTCTCCAACAAAATTGTTGCGTAGCCTCTACATCAAAAGCCAAATCATTGACAATGCAATGGAAACCTAAGCAGAAAGTTTATCAAACCAAAGTTTCCATCACAACAAAGCCTCCAAAAGAAGTCAAAAAGAGTCAACCAAGTGTTAGTATCCAAAGAACACATCAAAGTCAAAGATCCAAGTTGGATACATCAATCACAAAGTCAACCTCAACAACCAAAGGTGATAGAGAGGGTAGCACCAACGAGTCAACCTCAACAACCAAAGGTGATAGAGTAGGTAGCATCCAACGAGTCAATCACTGCTCAAGGCTACTTTCAAGGAAACACTAATGTTCGGGCCAAAAAGCCTAAAGTAACAGCCTGGACCTACTCACCTCAAGCAAAAAATTATACAAAGAACAAGCCAAGCTATCAACGGAAGGTCAATACCTCAAGCAGGAGGAAGAACGACCACAAAGGGAAAAAGAAATGACCTTCATGGAAACAAAGCAATCCAATAAGTATGGGTACCCAAGTTAAACTTCTACCAAGCTACCCAACAAAGACATGTGAAGCAACAAATGATTCTGGTCAAGATACTCAAAGTACAAGGATTTTATGAAGGTAACTCTCAAATGTGGTTGCCAAAAATAGTATCTCAACCTGGAACAACGAAGATCAGCCATGTTGCACAAGGCTTCATCCCAAGGCAAGCAATCACAACCAAGAGCCAATTGAAATCAATCACAGTCAAAGGTAATACAACCTCTAGATGGATATCTTGTATTCAAGCTCAAAAGCAAGGATTTTATAGCAGTAAACAACCAGGTCTAGATACCAAAGCTTAGTGTCCATCAAGTCATCAAGCAAAAGGAGCAAATGCAAAAGACAGTCACATAAAGACTAGCAACAAGGAGGTTTCCAAGTTTGCAATTGGAAACTCCATCACAGAGAACCCACACACATCTATAACCGCTTTACATGGAAGATAAAGCATAGACTCTAGTTAGCATACGACAGACACAACAGAGGAGAAAAACTATGCCAACAACCTATCGGACAAAATGATGGCATTTAAAGACCAATAAATTGAAAGAGATCTCAATCTCAAGAACATATGGAATTGGGTTTCTGGCCTTGAGTAGGTACATCCAAGATTCCAATAAATTGAAAGAGATCTCAATCTCAAGAACATATGGAATTGGGTTTCTGGCCTTGAATAGGTACATCCAAGATTCCATTAAAAATACATGGCATAAGAGTCAGAGTCGGACAACTAAGCCAATAAATGAGCGAAACATTAGTCCCAAATCTTCAAGTAATATTTTATGTGGTCTAAGAGTCTAAGCTATTCTAGGTACTGCTTAAGTTTGAGGAGTTGATCATATTTATGTTGTGTCGCTCATGCTGGTATAGATGAGCATAAGAGTCAAACTCTATGTATTTTATGTCTGGCGAAGTGAAGGAGGACATCCAAAAGACACTCATGCACAAAGCATACTGAGGTATCAGTGGAGAAGCTTCTACATTGAAATCCCTTCTTGGAAACGGGGAGGCTATTGAGATGTCATTTGTCACATATGCTACACTTGTTCCTTGAAGCACCCATCAACTTCATCTCTTACATTGCATGCTTTGTGTGAGCCTCCATCAACAATTGTAAGTAGCTCACACAAAGATGCAAAGCTGGTGAAATGTTACAGAAGACTCGCATTAAAGTGGAACCCAAGAAAGGTCCATCATAAAGTCAACCATCCATAGAAGCTCAGCTATAACAAAGATATGCAACAACATCTATCTCGACGGTCAAAAGTAGCCACAAAGAGGATATTGCGTAGCAAGATGTAAAGTTGCCTTGACAATTGAAGTCCAACACACACATCAAATAGCACCCAACATATATGAATCACTCGAGGAGGGGGGGGATTGCCGTCAACCAACTTTGAAGACAAAACTGAAGATAACCCTAACAACAACATTGCACATGGTCATGTCAGGGACACCATGAAGTAGGAGGGGGGAGTATTGGAAGATTCCAACAATAGATGCCATTTCACGAGAAGAAGATGCTCAAGAGGTTGTTTGAGCCCTTGTAAAAAGAAAGTGATTGTAATTTCCACGTCAAAAAAACCATTAGATCTTTGACCACTTCTAATTTATGCGGTATTCGGGGCAATAAGCTTCCAAGATGTATCATAAGTTAGACAAGCTTCTAGGATAAATCAATTATTTTTGAAGTAGTTTGGCCTTTGAACATAAAAGACACATAGCCACGGTATAAAAGGTAGCTTTGTAAAATTTTGAAAAAAGTTCTATTATTGCTAATAAGAGATAAGCTTTCTTTGTACGTAGTGAGCTTCCTGTTTTCGTCAAGATTTCATCTCTTTGCACCACACCGGACGGTTACTCTACCAAAAGGTCAAGAGCATCAACGCGTTAGTCTCGAAGAGCTCTACACATCGATATCTACATTGCAAGCGTTTTGCAAGATTCTAGTGTCAACTCCTACGACCTTCCAAATAACATATCTCACTATCCGAGCGTCATTTTGAGGTTCTATCAGTTGCATGTGAATCCTGGCGCTTAGGAGCATCTAGTAGGTGTATCTCACACCAGATTTGATGACCTATAATTTCAATGTTAGAGAAAATCATGATTTTTTACAAGTTTGTAGATTTTATGTTGCTAGCTCCAAAATGTTTCTGACCTAGTAAGGATTGTGCTTGCCAAGTTTGGTGTTGATCGGAGTTTATTTGCTACTGGTTTTGCATATGGATGTGTGATTGGATCGAAGAGATAGAAATCAGGTTTTCTACAGTTAGAGAGTTCATAGATCGTTTCTACGGAGTGTATTGTGTTCAAGCAAGAGATTGACAACCTCTTGGTGTACCTCCATGCATTAGTCGAGTCACTTGCTCCTTCGGATTGCCATTTTAGTCTTGGGACCGTCTCTTTGAGAGATGTGACAAAGCTGTAGAAGCCCCCTTAGACAAGGTCACAGCCAGGTATTTTACTAGCAAGAGTTAAGGCTTCACCAAAATATGGGTCTTCAAGAGACACGTTATAATCAAGACTTACGTGTAGGTAGATTGGACCATCTGCAAGGTTACTTTCAATGTCACCTAGAAATTGACATTGCAAGTTTCTATGCCTAGTATCTAAAATCATTATTAAACAAGAAACTACTAATCCATCCCTAAAGAGAGGATTAACACCTATATCTACATAACCAAGATGTACAAAGATAGCCCTTTTTAATGGCTTCCATTTTATCATGTTGGGGGATTTCAGTAAGCTTAATAAAATGCATTCGATCATTGGAAAAAATAGAATGAAGAGATTGATTATCAAGATAAACAGTAGATGCTCTAAGCTAAATAATTTCTTAGGCCTATATACTTGATCGGGTTCTAAATGGAGAATTTCCCATTGTGAAGATGGTTCGGCTTCTTTTACAACTATTGAGAAGTGTGCAAGGGACTTAGTCACCTTAGATGCTGATCTGATTTAGAATATCATTGAAATATTGCTTGAATCTGGGTTGAGAGGTAAGAATTTACTGCAAGACTTTACATGGAATTCATGTGGGAGTCTATGCGGAGTTTATAGAGGATTTGTGTCTATGGTTATAATCTCAAAGCATCGGTGATCTCGAACCATAGACACAAATCCTATGTTTGAATCTAACAAGGCATTTAAGGATCTCTGCCGAGTATGGGTGGAGTTTGTCAACCTCCCAGTATGGCTTAGGAAGAACTTGAAGGACCTCGCCGCTTCGCTTGGTGATCCATTGTTTGTCCCATCTACCAGAGCCTCGGGTGTAGCAACAAACAAGGTCTATATCTGGTGGGATCTAAGGAACCCACAACCAAAGAACTTGGTAGTGAATGTTGGGGTAGGGCTAAAGATCATTCCTCTTAACTTTAACACATTCTTTGGGGTCTGCTTCAAATGCAACAAATTCGGGCATTATGTGAGGGCATGTCTTGTCGAGGTGCTAAAGCCTACAGATGAGAGAAGTGAATACAATAGATCCAACAAAGAAGCCTATTGAAGATCTTGGCAAGGCAGAGGGTGGGAAAAATAAAGTCAACTGGGATAAAGAGGTGGAGAAACAAGACCATGGAAACCGGGGTAAGGGCAAGACCACCCAAAGCTATCGCTTTTCATCCACCGCTCAGCAAAGAATGGCCACCCTAGTAATGCAGAAGATCGTGATGTCTCCAACTATTAGGTCAAAAGATGAGGGTTGGCAACAAGTATCTCATATTTCATGTAAACGGTTCAAAGCAAAGGCTAGGCCTTGGGACAAATCATAGGTCTCCTGCCGAATTTCCCAAAGCCTCCTATCCTGTATGACAATATATTCAAAGTTTTGAGGAAGACGAATCAAGAGGACCTTTTCACTTCCAAGCTGGATACCATGCAGGTTCCAACAGAAAAGGAGCCAATGGAAGAGGACAACTTGAATGAAAACTCTGGTAAAGAGTTCCTGGAGGAAGAAGAATTTGTCCCCCTTTCCCAATGATGGATACTCTCTCTATACAATCTTGGAACGTGAAGGGACTAAAAACCCGGAAGAAGGGCAATCTCTTCTAGGAGGAAGTGAAGAAAGAGAAGGTAGTCAATTTCTAGGCCATCCAAGAACACCATTTGGATGCTCGTTGCAAGAGAAAACAGGCTGTAGGAAAAAAACTTATCTTTTATGGGGAAGGAAGCGACGGTTTTAGTGGTGTCTTGTTCATTATTGGCAGAGATTTGGAGCCAAAGGTGATTCTAAACCACCCCTCCGAAAGAGTCCTTGGGGTTAGAATCAGATGGGACAATCAACCTATCACCATAGTAAATGTTTATGGCCCCTGCAATGCAAAGGACAGAGCGAAACTGTGGATGCAGCTCAAGGATACTCCGATCAAAGAGGAGTGGCTGATGGTTGGAGATTTCAATATGGTCGAGAAAAGCAAGGATAGAACAGGCTCCGTCAATTTACTGGCTGGCTGAAAAAGTCTAAATGGTTGAGCTTATGTGAGAAGTGGGCTATGATTGACTTGTGGGAAGTGGGCCCATGGAACATCATGCCTGGATTCACCTACACAAGCCTGCAGTATGCCCGCATTGCCTCCCGGCTGGATAGATGCTACTGCTCTCATCAAGCTGACTGGATCTCATCAACATTAGAGATGAAGGTAATCTCAACAAAAATCCTCTCCGATCACATGCCATTACACTTACAACTCAAGAAAGAAGAAAGGGGGGGGGGGGGGGGGGGGGGGGGGGGGGGGGGGTGCAATCCCCGAGAGGGGAGAAAAAGCTTCTTGTTGCAGGGAGACACCTGTTCAAAGACCCTCTCTTCAGAATCATCACCAAGAAAGCATTGGGAAAGCTCAAGAAGGATGTGGGGATGAATAAACCTAATGCTTGGAATGTATTTGTTTGAAGTGTACAAAAAGCTATCAAAACTTCGGGTGCTCGCGTAAAAAAAGCCAATGAGGCACATATCAAACATCTCACAGAGGAGGTAGTGCAATTAGCCTCTAGGAAGGCTGTCAGACTGGCTACCGAAGATGAGCATAAGCGATGGCTTGAAGCTAAATCTCACCTGCCAACGAACAGCTGGAGGAAATCAAGAAGGCGAGATTGCTCACTAGAGAAATTTTCCTTCAACCAGAGACTTCTAACCAAGCATATTTTTTTAGGGATCTGAAAGTGAGGAAAAGTCGAGGCCGCGTGCAAGTGCTTGATGATGAGAAAGGGAATACAATTCAAAACCAAGATGAGATGGTTGCACTTATGCTCAAGTATCTCAGCCAGATTATCGGCCAGCCAGAGACCCAATCTCAGGAAGTGGAAGAAGCACGGGCGTCTTTACTTGGAAGTGTCGAAAAGAAGGTTCCCTAGGAGGAAGCCAACCACATGGAAAAGGCCTTCTCTGAGGAGGAATGCTCAGCGGCACTAAAAGCTCTGCCAATGAAAAGGCCCCCGGTTGGGATGGACTCATGGCTGAATTTTTTAGGAATTTTGGGATGATCTCAAGGGTCCAGTTACATGGATGGCCAATCTAGCTGTTTTCAAAGAGTCGTTGGATGCAAGTGTTAAGAGAGGGCTTATCAAGCCCATCCCCAAACAGATCTGCTGCTCTCAACTTAAACATTGGTGTCCCATTACGATGATGTCAGTAGCATACAAAATTATTGCCAAGGCGATAGCTCTCAGACTTGGCCCCCTCCTGAGTCGCATCATCTCTCCCCATCAACACGGGTTCATTCAAGGGAGATCTATATATGACAATATCTTGGCAGCAATGGTAGGAATAGAGTATGCATCCTTCTACAAGCAAGAGTTCATCTTGCTACAGCTGGACCTCGACAAAGCCTATGATAGGATAGAATGGTCCTATATAGAAGAAGTCATGGGAGCTCTGGGCTTTGGGCCTCGCCTTTGTCGCCTCATACGTACACTTGGCGTTGGCAACCAATCAGAGCTCCTGTTTAATGAAAAAATTGTGGGCTCTTTGGAGGTTAAAAGGTCTATTAAGCAAGGATGTCCCCTGGTCCCCTTGCTTTTTGCCATTAGGTCGCATCCTCTCATTACAATGCTCGAAGCCAGTGCTATGCGGGGAGAGATTCAAGGTCTGGCATTGCCGGGCAACGACCAGCTATTGGCCAAAATGTTCACAGATGATTCGCTCCTATTCTTGAAGGCGTGCCCTCAAGTTGTCAGGAGAGCTCTGGGGATTCTGCAGACATTTGTCATGGCCTCGGGATCCAAGTGCAATATAGAGAAGTCAAGACTAATCTCCCTGTCGGAGAACAACTCTTTTGACCCTGCAGTCTGGATAGGAGAGATTATCCCAAAAGGGAGTGTATTTAGACACCTTGGAGCCCCCATAGGGGTGGACGTAACCCACAGTCAAAGATTTCAATGGGTCCTTGAAAAAATAAGCGCCAAAATGAGAAGGTGGGAGTTTGTTCTCCTACCCTTCCAAAGCTGGATTAGAGTAATCAATGCTTTTATGATCCCGTATATTGCTTTCCTCAGCCCCGTGCTCAAGATGGCTAAGTGTAACTAGAAAGAATTCTTAAAACTAGTGAAAAAGTTTCGTTGGAAGAACAACACGAAAACCTCCCGGCCATGGCAGTGGGCTAGTTGGGAGGTAGTTGCTCGCCCGGTAGACCAAGGAGGGCTCGGCATTCTTAACCCTATATCCCGTGCTGAGGCCCTTTGTGCCAAATTTATGGTCTCATTGGGTAAACAGGACCAAGCTTGGGCTATCATGACCAAAGAAATGCTTGATGCAGCAAAACTGGGATAGAGGGGGAAAGTGGAAGGGGGTTCTGATGCACGAGAAACTTCTCGCCCTGAAGTGGTCTTGTTGGTGGACTCTCAAGGGAGCTGATGAGGAAGTGAAAAAGTGCAGCTGAGGTTTTGGAATGGGGGGAAGTAACCAGATACTTTAAGAACTCCATTTTGCACTGGTCCCCTTAGCTCTCTAAAATATTGGGGCCGCCCCAAAGCCCCTATTGGATAGAAATGACCAGGAATGTGAATAATAAGGGCCTCATTTGACTAGAGCAATTCTAGGATGGCAACAGGAAGTGCTGGAAAACTGCCGACTCTTTAGCCATCCAATTTCAACTAAATGGCTTTGAGAACTTACTAGTCTACATGGTGATAAAAGAGCTTGATAAGGTGGTGATGCCAATTTGTGAATCCAACTTTGAATGGGACGCTTGGAGATGGCCCGGGAGTAGCCTCTTTTGGAAATCACACTCTAAAGGCATTTACCATGCATTAATGCACGAGGCTAATTGGTGTAGCCCCCTCAACAAATTATGGAAGAGGCACTGGACGGAAAAACTGTGGGAGGGAGTCATGGAGAACATATGGAAGCCAAGGTGGCCTCGGTATATGAAGATATTTCTGTGGAAAGTGATGTGGGGTGCTCTGTCGACGGACGTGAAGATACAAGAAAGAGGCATCGGGTTCGATCGTTGCTCAGGGTGTAGAATAGCTAGTGAAGACCTAGCCCACATTTTCATGGGATGCCAGGCAATCAGAGGCATGGCTAGGAAAATGTGCAAGTGGATTCAAAGGACATGGAAAATTAAGTTCTTCAAGAATGATCTGTTCTTTGGTAGTAACAGGCTGGGAAGTCCTGCTCTTCTCATCTGCACTCAAATAATCAGGTACTACTTCTTGCACCATATTTGGCAAGCAAGGAACCGCCGTGTGTTTGAGGGGGATCTGGCTGTGGCAAGCTTTTGTGAAATCATACAAGAGAGCAGAGTGATGATCCACATGATCGGAGGCAAACAAGCCTCAAAGGACTGGTCTAGAACAATTCATAACATCTTGTACCAAGTAAAGCCGAGGAGTATTAGTGGCTTCTCTGCCAAGCATATAAGTTTAATACATTGACCCTCAAGGCTCGGTCTGAGCTCGAGGATTGGTGTATATTTCTGATGTTCTTAATACTATCCACTCACAATTGTGAGTTTTGAAAAAAAAAAAAAGAGCACTTTGGCTTGAGGGGCAAGCTAATGCCTTGGTGGGCAGGTAGTGGCTGTCACTTTACATGAGTGAGTGTCACTTTACACTAATGGGTGTTAGTGCCCAAGGTGGTTAATTGCTTTACAAAGTGGACACGTTAAAAGGTAATGGTAGGTGAAAAATATTATTGCACATGCTTTTTTCTAATCACTGAGTGCTAACACAACCATGTGGTATATGACATAAATGATTATGTCATGATAAGATTCTTCTTGCTTAGATAAGCAATGATCATGTTATCCCCTCTCCCCCCCCCCCCCCCCCCCAATTCTAGCTACATTTTGAGCTTGAAGAAAACCGATAAAATTTTACAAGTTTTATTGTAAATAGTGGCAAATGCTTCAAATTTTAACCTAAGAATTGGGAGAGTTTGAACTGTGCCAAAGTTTATGTTTCTCTGGTAGACGAAATGCTTTTGGTGTGCTATGACCAGAATCATAAAGACGGTGAAAATGTTGGACTTATGACTTGGACTTGACTCCCACAAGTTTTGTGGTCCGATGTAAGTGGAGTGTACAATTTAGAAGGCAAAGACCATGCTTTTGGCACCTATAACAAAGAGCCAAAGAGACCTAAAAGCTAAAATATTTTAAACCCTCCATCCGAAAGAGAAGCTTCTCATGTGAAACTTCTCTTAGCATGGGCCTCAAGCAAAAGACTTACAAAAAATAGTAACAAAACCTCTACAATACCTCATTTGGATAAATAATTAATTATTGTGTTTAGCATGTAGATGTTACTCCAATTTCAAAAAATAACATCATTTTAATTGACCAATAAGATCATGCAATGATGATGTCCAAAGGAGCTAGCTTGGTTGGTTGAGCACTCGACTGTCGTGACCCAAGTCATCGGTTTGAGTGCAACCAAGCGACTTTAGTAACACGCACGAACGTTTCTATCATCTCGCACGAAATATGTACGATTTGTTATTTAAAAAAATGATCATGAAATGAAGATCACATTTCATGATTCTATTAGTCTATTTAGATCTCTCAAATCTTGGAAAATTAAAAATCCTTTCAAAACATCTCGAGTGCATAAGTGAAGGGTAAGTTTAGGAAATGAAAAGACCATGGAGGTGGAACGTCAAAATACTTTTTGTATGCATATAAATAGAGATGGTCGAATGAACCTTATATATTTGTATTTTTTTTCTTAATTTTCTTTCTCTAGAGTTTTCAAGCCATTAGAGCCACTAGTACGGCCGGCCGCCTTCGGGGGCCTTCGGCAGCCTCTCTCTCTCCCCTTTTCTCCCTCTTTATCGCGTGCAAAGGGACTTGCTTTTGTTTTGGACTTTAGCCTTCAGATCACAGATTGTGACACCTGTAAAGGGCTCCCCCTTTTGCCATATTATGTTAGTAGATTAGGAAAGCTTTTTTTTTTTAGAGCCATTGGTGTAATATAATATAATTCCATCCACTCTCTTTGAGTGAGTATTGCCCAAAACAAGCACACTCCATGATCTTGTATCTTTTGCGGGCCTACCATTTTCAAGGGTGACCATTGCTCACGTGGTTGCACTAGGAATCATAAGCACCACAAACTGAAATCAAGGATTAAGCATTACTTTTCTACTATACAAACACGAGATAGATTATGTGATACATTATCTTATAGATTTCACTTATACCAGAAGTCAGTAAAAACTTTGGAGTGAGAAGGAGAAGTTTCAATGCCTTAGACAGACTCCAAAAAGACCTCAAAGATCTAGTCATCAAGTCTTGAACTCAAGACATCAAGTCTTGAACTCAAGACTTGTTAATAGTGCTCACATATCTCAGTTTGAGGTGGAAATTTCCTAGTTGATAATGATAAAACCCGGTCGAATTTCACTTTACCTTGATTTTTAAGTTCCAAAATTAGGCATTCATCTATAAATAAAAGACAATGCCCTACATTTTGGCATAAATCTCGGTTGTCTGACTAGTTTACCCTTAAAAAATATAGCTGAGAAAATGGTTCTTTCGAACAATGCTTGTTAATAGCAAGGAGAGAGAGAGAGAGAGAGAGAGAGAGAGAGAGAGAGAGAAAAGAAGAAGATTATTATTATTTTAACGTTGTAGAAAACTATCCCAAGAGACCTTAAACATCTTTCTGACGAGGAGAGTTGATCTAAAGACCTGTTACTCAAGAGAGAAATGGCATAACCAACCTATCACACTTGGGTTATAAAAAGGTTATACCATTTTTCTCTTTTTATTAGCGCACAGACACCCACACACACACCTAAGAAGAAAAGTATTTTAACGTCGTAAGAAACTATCTCAAGAGACCTTAAAGATCTATCCGACGAAGAGAGTTGAACGAGAGAGAGAGAGAGATTTTATTGGTAGGATTTCACTAAATTAAGGTTTTTCTCAAGCATTAGCACTAGTGATGATGACATGTGTCACTTTCTTTTGGTTCCTTTTCGTTGTGATAGACGCTTTTTGACCAGGATTATGGATTGTAACCTATGTCAACCATTGTCTTGTTAATGAAAGTGGAAAGTTGTATGAATTTGTGCCTCCTGTTGTTGTATTCAAACACAGCTAGTATGCATCCAAACAATAGTCTATATGGAATCATTTCCAGGTGTTTCCTTGCAGTTGTGACAAGGGCATATCCATAAGTAACATGCTTAAGCTTTTCCTTTTTGTCCATACTCCCAATTGTGAGTGAAGATGTTATATTGACTCAAAAAAGAATATACAATCAACCTCAAGCATTACATGTGCCTTGAGGGGGCACCGTTTCCAAAACGAGGCTTGTACACATACGCAACACGAGACTAGCAAAGAGCTGCTAAATATTACCACTCAAGTAGCTGATGCAACTAAGTGCATGCTTCTATTCTTCGACATTCGTTGTTGCCCCTCTCTTTGATCCTACAAAATAATTGAGCTCAATGCTCTCACTTGCAACATCATTGAATTGAGCCACACCATATTTTCCCTCAAATAACAGTATTTGGTCGTGCAATCTACTCTCACCCAAGATTAGTTCGTTTGTATGGAAGATAATTCTTCTTGTACTAGCTAAGAGCGGCCACACAACGACACACCTACTTATATACACTCCACTTCTTCCTAGAGTTGCATCAATCATGATAGACTCAACGATGTTTGAACCCTCAATCCTGACGATATGATTCATGTATTGATAACAGCATTACATTGATGGGCCTACTCACAACACTAAGTCCCATCGGGACTTTAATGTACATGGAGGGTGGAATCAATTATCAAGGCCGATCGATACGGATCTTGAAAAAGATGAACGCTCACAAATAACTGGATAGGGGACGAGTTATGAATCCGAACGGCTTACATGAGGGGCATCCTCTTTGTCCACTATGATATGCATGTACATTGCCAATGTGGGCAAATCTAACAATGTTATGGTAACTTTATCCCCCCTCGCTTGTGTGAGTTTACCTTTCTCGCTCTGACTTTACTTCCACGACACATTTTAAACAAGCTTCCAAGTCTTGTGATGTGTGTCCAAGATTAGCCTCAGGACTAAGTGGCACAGGCATGGGAGGGTGGGATCTACAGTCGGAGCATTGTGGGCCGTAGATCCCCAATGCGGGTACCCTAGATTACAAAAGTAATCTAGGGTACCCGCATTTCGGAAGTAATCTAGGGTACCCCCATTTTGGAGCGTCCGGTTTGAACTCGGGACCTCACGCATGAAAGGCGCCTACCCTAACTACTACGCCATGCGTGCGTTGTGAAACATAGGGGTCCTAATTTACTTTTAAAACATGTAAATTAAGAGCGGACGTCGAAAATAAATTAAGATATCTTAAATTATTTTTTATAATAAAAAATAATCTAAAATACCCTAATTTACTTTCGACACCGTCATTGAGATCTACGACCCACAATGCCCCGACCGTAGATCCCACCCTCCCATGCCCGTGCCACTTAGTCGTGAGGCAAAATTACATGGGGTAGATCCCACCATCTCACTTCCATTAATACCATGTGGTATCTATTCGTGAGGATAGCTTAGAGGAGGTACAACTCTCATCATCTCATGTAACCCTTTTTGAGTGAGTGCACCTTACGCCCAAACATGCTACCCCATTTCATAATATTGTCATTCCAATCATCAATCTAATAAAGTCAGCACTAACTCACATGAACTATGCATCATGTTCGATGCATACATGAGGAAACTTCCAAGGAAGAAAACTGTTTGGTTTTGGGAAACTTTTGCACCTCAAAGTTCACAAAAATTTATTGTGGAAAAATAAAAATTTATCAGTATTCCCATCCTTTACAACTCAAAGTCCCAAGAAAGTGGTGGAACACATTTCTCCTTGTGGACCTTCCTAAGCCAAAGATCACTTCTCATGTGTTCACATATGCAAACTCCTCAAAAGTAGAGCTATTGATCAATAAAGGGGAACAACTTCTTTCATTTATACCAAAGGCGGTTCCATCACATATAAATTTAAGAGAGATCCCTCATTTTCTCGTGTATTTTACATCATGTAATCACTAGAACCTAAACTTGATCTAAATGTAGGCTTTCCTTGCTAAATCACAATGCAAAGCAATGTGCTAAAATATACTATTACAAAAGGGGGAGGGATTCCTGCCCCTCCCCCAAACACATGGTGACAACTCCTTCAATCAACAATGTTCCTTGGGGAGAGAGAGAGAGAGAGACGTCAGGGGAGGGGAGAGACAGGCGGCCGAAGGCCGACGGTCATACTAGTGTCTAATGGACTAGCAACAAACACATAGTCGAGCAAAAAACGTCTAGTTTTCATCTAAAAGGACCTTTCCAAAAGGCTATGAAACACCTCATGACTTCTACTAAGGTAATGTACCCCCGACACGAAGGGGGGCTATAACTCACACGCATGGGATGGGAGTAACCTTTTTGATTTGCATCTACACCTCAAATATGTGTAGTTATTTGAGATAGAAGAGGCAACTCAAAACAATTACCCCTTCCTTGTATAGGGGTCTCCTAAAAGGCGACACAATCATGGTCATAACTCTAGTCACCTAGTGTATATACAGCCATCCAACATTTTCTTTTGTGCAATAGTGAATTAGATTGTATTAACCAGAAAGATGATACTACATGTAAAGCTCTAGTCAACAATCTGAGCAATGGCATAAAAAAGAATTCCAATCGTTCAAAGAGAGCACTAGCCAAAACAAGGGAGGCCAACCCCAACACATTACAACAAATCAGTACTATTGTTCAAGGGGCTGACGAACAAAAACTTACAGTCGCATGAAGGTCCACCAAGGAGATCATGCATGAGTGCCACAAGAAGCATACTTGCTGCCATTGAGAGAACCCCTCCCAAATAGGACGTGACACCAAAGTACAAAATCCAAGCACGACATACCGACGAGTAGGCCGCAAAGTGGGGGGGAGTCTAAACACTCCATCATCGACTACAGAGGAGCCTATAAAAAAAGGAGCCCAAAGCTCCATCACCAGTAAAGAACACACGGTTGAAGCCCACAACAGGTGCAACAAAGGAATACAGATATGAAATAGGACACAGTCCACACGTGATATCCAAGGGAGTCTTGCACCTTCCTCCCCGACGACGATGCCACAAACAAGCCACTACGTTGTCACCATAGCCGCCCACAAAACTCAAAGGCGCTAGCTCTTATGTTTATCTTGATTAGCATCTCATCGAATGTACTCGATTGTTATTATGTGGACACTACTGTTTTTGGCAAAACTCACAATTCATGAGTGGATTGTATTAAACACGTCATAATATTACAGAACCAACCTCAAGCTAGGTAAACATCCAGCTTGTGAACACTACTGTTTTGAAAACGAGTGGTTATGTAAACGTGTGAAATTTCTCATCCATCTCTACTTGGTTGTTCTAGTCGGTGAGTTGTAATAGTGCTTACCTATTAGGGAGAGCTTGAACAATCATAAGGTGACCAAGGTGAGTAGCTCACTGAGCGGTGCCCATCAATGTGGAAAGAAACTACAAGCTCATATGTGATCAAATTATTCCTTAAATTGACTCCTCCTTGAGGTGAACTTGACTCCTTGTTCTACGACTAACTAACAATGCCACTGATCAATTTCTATTGCAACACTAAAACCAAAATTGTGATTTGTCAAATATCATGAGTTAAGTCTGATACCTTTTAAAATCAAAATTAAACAAGTGAAAGGGTCTTGTGGCTTTCTAAAAAAATAAGAAAGTGGTAAAGTCATTAAGTTGAGTTTAACTAGAATCAGTGTCCGAAAAAGGATTGCCTCAACTTAGCCTTGAGCAGGTTGAAATTGGAGATTAGCTGGTTGCAAACCATGACAAAGGGAAGAAAAATGGTGAAATATGTGAGAAAATAATTCAAAATTTTACAAATATATGCTACTATTTCCGGTTCGCTTCTTTGTGAGGAGGAAATTCGATCGACAATCGCTTAATAAAAGAGACTTTTTCGAACATTGAGTAGAATTAATTTATAGAATGTAAGAAAAGTCAAGCCATGTGAGGTGGTGAAATGAAATGTGAAATTAAAATAACTCATCAATAATATATATATATATATATATATATGTGTGTGTGTGTGTGTGTGTATCTACATAATTTACTAAAATTATGCAAGGTGAAGCTTCACTTTAACATTCTAAAACAATAAAATGCAAGAAAAGTCAACACATGTCAAGATGTGAAATGAAAGGCACTACAACTTTAAAACTTTGTAGTACCTTTCATTTGACATGTTGTCATGGCTTAACATGAGCATGACAAAACCTTGTAATTTTGTGGGCTGTTGATATAAATCACTCACAATTGTGAGTTTTTGCAACAAAAAAAAAAGATGTGAAATGAAAGGGTGAAATAAAAAGATCCATTTACTATTTTAAAATTGCAATAATATTTAAAGTAAATCTCAATCATGGCTGAAAACAGGGGGGAGGATCACTATGTTTAAATTGTGTAAAATAAAATACACTTTTTTTCTATTCAATCAATATTTAATTTTTTTAACTCCATTTTATGGTACCCTTATGTATGTGAAAATGTGAGAAAGAATGAAATTTTATAACCCTTTCTGTTGTACTCACATGATAGTCACATGATTAATAAATGACCCCCCCCTTCCCCCCCCCTTTTCGATTTAGTTTTTCATCATTCAAAATTTTGCTTCCTTATTTTGCATCACTATTCTAATCATTTTCGACATCAAGGAAAGCATTTCGCACCGCTTTGAAAATAAAAAATGCCAATTGAGAGGAAGAGCAAAAGGAAAAATCCCACCAAATTTTAAGAAAAATAGTGCAAAAGTAGTAAAATTTAGCTCCTTTTTCAAAATTTTATCTTGAAAAAGACATCAAAGGACATTGTGTATAGTCGCAAAAATCATTTCTCCATAAGCTAGTTACCTAATTAAATTTACAATTGGGCTAAGAGTTTTAAGAAAACTTTAAGCCCAATTGTAAAGATCTTGCTTTGGAAGGTTATGAGGAGAGCCCTACAGGATTGGCTCTGATAGATGCTTGCAATGTAGAAAGGCTAGTGAGGACCTCCCTCACTTGTTCAAGGATTGCTCAGCGATATACGGCTTGGCAGGGAAGATATGCAAATGGGTCCAAAAGACTTGGAAGATAGGTTTCTTCAAGAATGATCTCTTTATGTGTGGGATCAGCATGCAAATGGTCAGAATTTGCTATCTCAAACACATTAGGAAGGCCTTTAAGAATGTCTTGAAAACAGTTGGGTTCATGCGAAGGTTATCTTGGAAAGTAGGGAAACAATTGTAGCCTTCGGAAAACAGATCAAATTTGGTGAGTGGATTAGGGTGGTTGCTGGTGTTTTTTTTGGTTAGCACCGCCATAATTAGCCAAGTTTCTCCTAAGGTACTTTCTAGTGATGTGGGGTGTTTTCCCTATCAGCTGATGTATCTTTTGTTGTCAGGAGACGTCATGGTTCATGACCAGAATCTAAAATCTCTTGTGTTTGTTAATATAATATACTCACCATTGTGAGTTTTGCCAACAAAAAAATAAACATATGGCATGTTGTGTCATAGTAAGGATAGAAGTAGCGAGATAGCATTTGACAAATTTTGGAGGTCCATTGGAAGCATAAAATAGTCTTTTTTTTTTTGCCATACTCACAATTGTGAGTTGAGAGAATTTATTTTAACTCGAAAAAGAATACAATTGCCCTCAAGCACTACATGTTCCTTGGGGGGGCTAGGGTTCCAACAGAGGCTTGTACACAAACAAAGAGGACACAAAATCAGCAGTCACAAATCTACCCTCTTGAGTGTTGTAAGCATCTCAATGCATGAATTCAATCTTCATCCTTATCCGTTGAACCTCTTCTTGCTCCAACACCAGGATGAGCTCAGTGCTCATGCACACAATATCATCAAAATGAGCTACAACCAATTTGACCTCAAATACCCTAAGATTCCTAGACTTCCAAAATTGGTTCTAGTAGAAAAATCTAGTAATTTGGGTGCACACCAAAATGTCTTGGCTTTGGAATCCACACCCTTCCAAGGTTAGGTCATCAGTAAAAAAGATGGTCTTCCAAGTCCTCCGTACCCATTCGCAAACCTTAGTGGCCATCTCCCATAAAGAAGGGCACTTGATGAATAGATGAAGGGGGTCTTCAAAGGCTGACCAACAGCTAGAGTAGGTGTCAGATCCGAGCTTTCTAACGTGCACCTTAATACCATTAGGCAAGGCTCCCTAGAGCACCTTCCAGATGAATACCTTCATGGGCCATTGAGTCTCCCAAATGCCCTTAACACTCTTTTGCCAACACTCTTCTCACCACTTTTTCTTCTAGATTCTGGTGAGTGGGTGGAACCAATCCGCTTTGTATATCAGCACATTATAGGTACTCTAGGTCTTGGGAAGCATGAACACTCTTTCCTTCATCCAATGCCAAGCTCTCCAATCAATTTCTGATCCATTGACATGTGGAGGAGAGACTGCAAGCACTTCCAAGAGTCTACCAATTAGAAGCCTTTTGTATATACCCGATTTATATTGCATCACCATGAGCTCCACATCCTTCCAACAAAAGCTTCTATCATCGCAAAGATGAGAGAGTTTAGAGATTCCTTTGTTCTTTACCAAGCATGACACTTCCCTCCAGAAGGGATCCAAAGAACCCTTCCCAAGTTTGGAGAGCTAGGGGGACCAACTGAGAGAGGAATCCCTAAAGTATCTAAAATTCTCCTCCCATTCCAAGGTTGAAGCTCCTTTGTTGCACTTTTGTGCTAGCTCCCTGTGCAACCTCAAAGTTTCAAGAGTGTCCAAAAGGGCACCAAAATCTTGTCCTGCACTGTGGCATTCTTTGAAGTGGCCCCTTTTGAAGCAAGCTTTGCTTCAGTAATCATATCCCATGCCATAATAGCCCATTCCTCCTTTTGATCCATCAATGAGATCACTAGTTTGGCACACAAAGCTTTTGCATGTACCATGGGGCCAATAATCACAATTCTTCCTTGATTCTTTGGTCTCACTACCCATTCCCATTTTCCCGATTGGAAAGGGGTTGAGGTTTTTGTGTTGCTTTTCCGCAGGAACCGTTTGATAGGCTTCAAAAATTCTTTCCAATTGGATTTGCTCAGGTTTAGCAATGGCGATACAAATGAAATGTACAGGATTATGAAATCATTAATGATCGTGACTCTGCTATGGAAGGAGAGGAGCACAAACTTCCACCTTCTCATTTTGTTGTTTATTCTAGTCAAGAACCAATCAAATATTTCTTATCTGTAATGCCCACCCCAAGAGGAGTGCCCAGGTGCTTGAACACAGTGCCCTTGATTATAACTTCCCCTTACCATTCCATGGGGTCAAATGAGTCTCTTTTTGAGAGAGAAATCAATCTTGATTTCTCAATACTTCACATTGAGCCGAAAGCAGAAGCAAACAATTGAACAATCTTGAGGGCTCTTCTTAGCATTAGTGAGTTGTCTTTAAGAAAGAGTAGAGAGTCATCTACAAACAACTTAGCAAGCAATTATTTTCCTCTAGGAAGTGGCAGACCTTGAATTTCCCCTTTCCTTGCGTTGTCCTCAAGTGCAGTCACCAGAGGGTGAGAGACGATTGTAAAAAGCAGTGGGGCAAGGGGGCAACCTTGCTTGATCGAATGCTTGACTTCAAACTCTCCCACTATTTTGTTGTTGAAGAGAAGCTCAGAGTAACTTTCTTCCCCGATTGTGTGAATCATCACACACATTTTGGGTCCAAAGCCTTCATAATAGCCTCAATGTAGGACCATGAGATTCTATCGTAGGCCTTATCTAGGTCAAGTTGGAGGAGGATACATTCTTGGTTGGTAAAAGAAGCGTACTCTATGCCAACCATGACAATGAGGATTATTGCATAAATCGGCCGTCCTTTGATGAATCCATGTTGGTGGGGAGTGATGATTATGTTCAAGGTTGAAGCCAATCTTAATGCAACCACCTTAACAATGATCTTGTACGCAATTGTCATCATGGAGATAGGTTGTCAGTGCTTTAGCAGCGAGCAACATGCCAGCTTGGGTATAGGTTTGATCGGTCCTCTTTTAAGGTTGGCATCCAATTGCCCCTCCAAAAGAGCTCTATTAGCTAGCTATGCCATCAGAATCTTGAGATCCTCCCAAAATTCTTTGAAGAATTTGACAGTGAGCCCATCCCACCTAGGAAAATTTTTCTTCCCCATTGCCTGTAAGGCAATCCAACATTCATCAATAGATATTGGTCTCTCTAATGCTTTTTCTTCAATAGGGAGTGTATCACATTGGACCATACCAAGTAGATGGGATCTAGGCTCCTCGACCCCCTGAGCGGAGACCTTTGACTGACCAATAATTTGATTGAGATGGTCAAGTATGAGTTTGGCCATAGCGTTTTGGTCTTTTACTTCGTTCCCCCCCTCGTCAGTGATTGCTATGATAGATTCCCTTCTTCTTTTGACTTTGAGAGCTATAAAGAAATGAGCCTGGTTGGCGGGTTCTGGTTTGAGGGCAAGCTCTCTGGCTGGCAATCAAGTCTTATTGATCTCCTTAGCTTGCAAATCAACAAGACAAGCTTTGGCATCAAGCCATCTTTTGTGCTCTTCCTCAAGAGGTCTCCCTTCTTGATTTATTTTGGAGAGCTCCTCTACTTATTCCTTTAGCTCTTTGTTGGCAATCTTTCGAGCCTTTTTCACTTTGGACCCTATACATTTTATCGTTGATTGGATTCTACACACTAGTGAGAACTAGGCTCAAGGGTCGAATGCTTCCACATCTTGCCTTAGTTTGCCAAGAGCCATCTTGGCTAGGGATCTAAAAAGAGAGTCCTTAAAGAGATGATCCCTAGGGACTAATTTCTTCTTCTTCCCCTTCGGGGAGCAAGCGTCATTGCTAACTCTGGCTATGTGAACCTTCAAGGGAAAGTGATCTGACATAATCTTGGAGGTATCAACACATAGTATCACAAGGGGGGGGAAGTCAGTCCGCCTGATGGGAGATGTAGCACTTGTCCAGATGGGATGCCATATTGGCATATTGGAGGCTCGTGTATGTCAAACCAAGAGAGCTATTCCATAGACCTACATTCCACAAATCAAGTAGCACTCATTTCTCATAGAATGCTTGCCATTAGGATTTTTCAGAGCCAGCTAGTAGACTAGCCGACCCCGTCTTATCTTTTTGAGCTTCCACCATGTTAAAATCACCCATGATGTACCTATCTCCTTCAAGAGGCTACTCCCTAAGATCCACCCAGAGTTTGCCTCTCCCCTTGGCATCACAGGGAGTATAGATGTTCATAATGGTGAAGGACTCGCCTACCCACTTGACCCTTACCCCAAAGACTCTCCCTGAGGCGTGGTTAAACACGACCTATGGCTCCAATTCCCTGTCAAAATGGAGAGAACCTCACTATGCCCCAGGGTTCCATTGTCATGATACACCAACCTATTCCCTTGTGAAGGAATGGATTGTAGGCGTGCGTGTGTGCAACAAAGATGGAGAGAGAGAGAGAGAGAGAGAGAGAGAGAGAGAGAGAGAGAGAGAGAGAGAGAGAGAGAGAGAGAGAGAGAGAGAGAGAGAGAGAGAGAGAGAGAGAGAGCATGACACAGGGATGTGGGGTGGAGCTCCCAAATCTCATTGTATGAGAACATTGTGAGAATGAGTGAGAGATCCTTATTCTTTGTATATATAAAGAATAAGGAGATAAATATGGGAAGTTGGACATTGGCC
The DNA here is from genome assembly GCF_014529385.1 of Adiantum capillus-veneris. NCBI lineage: Eukaryota > Viridiplantae > Streptophyta > Polypodiopsida > Polypodiales > Pteridaceae > Adiantum > Adiantum capillus-veneris. The sequence continues at coordinate 44,531,165 of NC_140957.1, read as the reverse complement.
GACAGACACGTGCAAAGCACGATGAGGCACACTGCCTTTACCTAACTTTCCCCCACTAAAGGCTGTGTGCCAATAAGTGGCGAGAAGACTAGCCTACAACTAGTATATACAAGAGGTGAGAGAAGACGACTCTCAACCGATGTCCATTGCCTCACTCCAAACACGTGAGTGCATCTGTAACCGCTCTAGTGATCCAAAATGCACAATACTAGTGTCTGTAACCGCACAACTGACAACTCCTACTGCGAATGCACCAACCGCATAAGCAAGATTAGGTCTTGAGACCAAAAGGTCAGACATGAGAAACCCAAAAGCTGACAAAACATGCACTATGTGTGCCAACCTATACCTGTCAGCAACCTTAGTGCCTTATGCATCCTCATCAAGAACCACCTGACTATGCATCACCATGTCAGCATCATCTGGCAAAGGAATATCTAATGAGAATGATTGCAAAACCAAAAAATCAGCACCAGTGCAATCACATACAGCTGTCTGAAGGACATTGTCACCCTCAAACGTATCAGACGCATCATAGAACAATGCATCGGTCTCTGGCTCAATTGATGTCACCTCAACTGATGACTAACCAAGCTGTGCATCCCCAGAGATACCATTTTCCGCATGAATGTCACCACAAGACAAATGCACAACCTGCTCTCCATGCAGCACATCCGCAAAAGAGACACACTTCGTCTCTCGCTCCAAACATGGCTACAAATACACAAAGACTACACCGCCTCGTGTGTCAAAAATATGCAAAGGAGATACCAGAACTCTCCTAGCACCACTTGCTATCACCAGTGATCCCAATGCATCCAATGACGCTCTCCAAGCAGTACACAATGTACACTACTCTGCACTGACGCACTGAAATGAGACTCTGGCTGAGTCCTAGTACATAAAGTACATCTCGTAGTGTAAGCAATGCACCGCTAGGTAAAGACATGCATACATCTCCAGCACCCTCTATATTGAATCATCAGCAAACTGCACACAACCAAGTCTCCCACTAGAGAAAGAGAAAAACAAATCACAACCTGGCATCACGTGAAAAACTACATGCTCGCCTAGTAGAAAACCGCTATCCCAAGACCCAAAGTAGTCTGAAGGCAAGCTAGACTTAAAAGTGACATGCCCGTCACATGCATACTCTCTAGCATCTATCCTCATAGTAGCACCATGCGTCTGCCTCTTCCACTGCCTCATACGCTTGAAGCAAGGGTGTCTAATATGCCCATCGTGGCCGTACTTCCAACATGTCAGTCACAATCGTGAGCGAGAACCGTCTCTAACCTAAAGCGTCTCCATATCCATGCCAAAACTATGGCAAACAATGCTCGAGATCACAAGACTCTCCCACCATAGAGCAAACCACTGTCTCTAGCAAAGAAGGTGAGCAAACGGTCAAGCTCACTAGCCTCTACAATAGGCATACATATCTGGAAAAATTTTGGCAAAGTCTCCTCTGACTGGAGCAAAAAACTCAACAATAAATCGCAATGGAGATAACAGCAAATGCCCAAATGGCCAATGCGGGAATGTTCTCGTCCGAAATCACCTCACAAAGCCATATACAGAGCGAAATCACTCTAGCCAAAGTATCACTCAAAAGTGCTACCAAAAGGTGAGTGAAAAACTGCTACCAAAAGGTGTCAATGAATGAACAATGTGCCAGAAAACCGTAGCATACACAACCTGTGTAAAAGTGGGAGTCAAAACTCAACCACTATCAAGAGTAACAAGAAGTGTACTTGTAGAGTAACACAAGCTCGTGTATGGCTGAAAAATATGGCTGCAAACCAATCCCAAAACATCCCCAAATTTAGCTCTTAAATAACTGAAGAAATATGTCACAATTGTGCCGCAAATTAGCTTACAATTAAGCCATATATATGCACCTGCAAAGAGGAAACGATGGCTGAAAAATTCAGCTCTCAAATGACCCTCAAACTTGTCTGTAAACTTGTCAATGTGAGAGCTAAGCTCGATCACAAAATATGGCAAGTAAACTCCATCCACTATCCCACAAAAGCATACACAAAGCAAAAGCTCAAGACACCTACTGTGTCAAAATAGGTATGCAAGCCAAAACACTACAGAAGATGTCCTCATCTGCAAATGGAAACACTTGTGGGAGTACTAGATTCAATCTGTAGCTGGGAATCAAAACTGGAAGCTCCAATTGGCCAAGAACTTACACTCAAGATAAAAAAATGCAGAGCAAAACACGCTCGCAATGCACAACCCAAAAGGAAAAACATTGCACGCAAATCCTGAGTGGTACAAACAATCACAATCTTGATCGCACCAATGATGCATATAAAATGGCTACAAAACCAGTAACCAAAGTGACTGCACGCTCAAAACCATGAGCAACCAAAACGCATCAAACCGCACTCCAAATGCATGTACCAATCTCCACACTTTGCATATATCATTGCAAAACCTAGTACACGAATACCTGCTCTACTTGTGACTGCCAAAAAACATGCTCGAGGTATACATTGTCAAGCTCAAACTACAATCACATGAGTCTCCCTGAGCATCTCACCATATAAGGCATACATCGCATCCTCCCACCTATGAGCAAACTTGCAGCCAATACCACTCTCACATCCGAGAGCAAACCATGTGTAGAATCCTCGACACACAATAAATACCTACTGCTGCAAAAATTTCGGACAAAATCAGTCCAAATGAACATCACCATTGCTTCTAGAGCGTGCCAAAACCCTAGGTTACACCCTAACCTTGCATAATCGCATTCCATATGTAAAAGTAACGCAAAAAACACTATTGTGGAGCCCGAAAAATGACCTGCAGAAATGAAAATTTGCATTCTTCCTGCAAGTATGGTTGCAAAACAGAATACACACTTGCAATACACCCTCCTCTCAAGCTTGGGAATGTCCCTCAAGATTCCATGAGCATAGATCTGGTGGTTTCTCACTGATCTCAAGCTTCCACCGAAAACGAGCTCACCATAGCCAAAAGCTCACTTCTCTGTAGCACTCCATCTGTCGGTGAAGCCAAAGCTCTGATACCAATTGTGAAGGAATGGATCATAGGCATGCATATGTGAAATGAAGATGGAGAGAGTACGAGAGAGAGAGAGAGAGAGAGAGAGAGAGAGAGAGAGAGCATGACACATGGATGTGGGGTGGAGCTCCCAAATCTCACTATATGAGAACAATGTGAGAATGAGTGAGAGCTCCTTATTCCTTATATGTATAAAGAATAAAGAGATAGATGTGGGCAGTCCGGACACTGGCTAGCGGACATGGGCAAAGCATGGTGAGGCACACCGCCTTTATCCAACACCCTATTGTCTGCTTCCTACAACATGAAGCGTCAAGATGGTGCTCCTGAATTAGCCAACACTTTGTGTCTCATTTTTTGACCTCCTCCAAAAAGAAAGTACTTTTCTTTACAGATTTTATCACCTTCACATTCCAAGATTGAATATGTAAGTCGTCCATTATGGGGAGAGTGGGAAAAACTCCTTCACATCTGGAGAACTGTACCTACCCGACTCTCTTTCGCTCTCTTCCTCCGCCACGGTCAGCCGAGAAGAGGATAGATCTGAGGTAAGAAATCCCTTTGGATACCTATCCATAAGCTATTGAAAAACATTATCTAGATTAATAGGGGCTTCTTGAAAACCTAGAGGATTCTCCTTGCGGTGGAAGTTGCTATGTGCCAATGTTTTAACTCTCTTGCACTTTATCACATAGATTTGCTGTCAGAACTTGTGCAACAGCCTGGGAGTGGGGGGCAAGGCAATTTTTTGACAAGGCTTCATGGGAAGTTTGACCACAAGGAATGCCGAAAATTGCAAACTTGGCGTGGCTTGAAAGTTTGTTACCCTTAGGGATTGGCTCATTAGTCGATTGTACTTGGGGAGAGTCCTTATGAGTGTCCGTCTTGCCGAAGTCGAGCACTTCATTATCTTTGCTACTCCCACCTTCTCCTTGCTTTGTAGCTTCAACTTCCATGTTGGAGGACGCTTGTGCCTGTTCAGCTCTATTCTCTTCCCTAGTACCATTCATATGGCAGTCTCTAGCATAGTGGTCGAACCCATGGCACTTAAAGCATGCTCCAAAAAATGTACCAAATCTAAGAGGCATCCCTTTTAGGCCTACACCTACATTAATTACCATGCTCTTTGGATGAGGTTTACGTACATCCCAACAAATTTACACTTTATTTGATGTGGTCCCCACCTTCTTGTGTGCTGGTACGACAGAGGAATACCTAGGGTGCTTGCAAGATCTCCGAGGTTATCCCACAGCCACATTGATAAGTTAACAAAATCAACCCACATGGGGCACAAATCCTTGAAGGCCTCGGGGATTCAAAAGTCATGTTCCATGGTAGGATGCAAATTGGGGGGCGATTGAGGTATAGCGGGCTTTTGGCTAGGGCCGACCATCCTACTGAGTCTTGCCGCTTTTCATTGAAGCCCCTGTAGGGGACTCCCTATGTTAAAACTCTGGTGAAAACGGCACCCAAGTGCTCAAAACCAACCACCAAGAGGGATAGTAAAAATAATGCTTAAGATATGGTAAAAAATGCACCAAAGATAAGGTGCTCTTGTGCTAAAGATTATATATTAGGCTTGCAAAAGATGCAACATTAGTTGCTGCAGTAGCTAGTATCCAGATGGGAAGTGTACTCACTACCGTGCTTGCGGGGCAAAGAGCAAAAGCTCAAAATACCAAGGTGGAAAAACTAGCAAGCGGTATTGCTTGATCACTGACTGAACTAGGCCCATGAGGGCTGGGATGAGTAGACGAGGGGCCCAAACTCTACCCACTCTTAGCCAGCACCTCGTCACCCTAGGACTATATGACACAGGCATGGGGGCATGGGATCTATGGTGAGACCATCAAGCATTGTAGATCTTGTCAGCACCGCAAAAAGTAATCTCGGGTATTAAAAGTAATTGGGGTACTTGAGATTACTTTTTGTACATGAGATTACTTTCAGTCACATTGGTATAAGAGTAATCTCGGTCCCATACCATCACAAAAAATGTGCGGGTGCTTGTGGATAGAACATGGGAGTCGCAAAGGTGAGGTAAAGGGTTCGAGACTTGGCTACAAAGTAATCTTGGGTACAAAGTAACCTCGAGTACGCGAGATTACTTTTTGTAATCTCGGGTACCCGAGATTACTTTGCCATGATCTACATCTCTCCTTCATCCCACCCTAGATCCCACCCCCTCAATGCCTGTGTCACTTAGTCCCCAGGCCTCACCCCTCCCTAGCGAGATGCTTCTCAGACCATCATTGTGCCTGCAAACCCTACGCCTGTTTTCTTCTTACCTATTCCACTTGATCGGTGTTGGGTAGACACATTTCTTAGCTCTCGCATAAAATAGTCTTAACTCAAAAGCAAAAAAAAAGGTTAGCCCACAAATAACGGTTCAGGTACCCATACAAGCAAGCCATATAGATCTTTTTTTTTTCTTTTGCAAAACTCACAATGGTGAGTAGATTATTTTAGCATAACCAAAAAATTACAAATTTTTGTCATGCTTGTGACAAGCCATGACACCTTCGAGGTGTTGGAATTAGGGTTGCAGGAAAACACACAACTTGCAGAAGATGAAGGAAGCTCAAGGCACACAATAGAGAGTGTTTTACTTAGTGTCCGATGGAAAGATAGATAGCCCTAGAGTGATGGACGTATATACAATGTACGGGGGAAAACACCTCCTAAAGAGGGAAAAAATACCCCGGTGGTCCTAATGTATTCACACACATCACTACCACATGTATATGGTAACAAATCCCCCCTGGAGTGATGCGGTGAACGAGAGCTGGCACATGAGTAAAGGGAAGTGCCATGCCCTAAGGACATGATCAATCCACAAAGAGGAGTAAGCCCAAAGCTTTGCGGAAAGCTTCGAGCTTCTCACGAGACAATGCCTTTGTGAAAAGATCTGCAAGGTTGTCTTGTGTTGGCACATAAGCCAAGCTGGTCTCTCCTGCTGAGAGCCTCTCCCAGACATAGTGGTAATGCAACTCAATGTGCTTTGTGTGAGCATGAAAAACTAGGTTCCTTGCAACTGTCAATGCGCACTGACTCTCAGTGTAGATATTGTTGGCAGTGTCCTGACCACCAACACCCAAATCAGCCATAAGGCGTTTGAGCATATACACTCAACCATAGCTGTGAAGACTGCCCTATACTCAGCCTCACAACTAGAAGTGGCCACAGTAGGTTGCTTCTTGCTCAACCATGATATACATGAACTGCCAAGCCTGAAACAAAAACCACTTGTGGACACTCTCGTGTCAAAACAATCAGCCCAATCTAAGTTCGAAAAAGCATGTAAGTTTGGCAGCAATGATCCCCCCTTGGGATAAAACAAGCAAGATGTAAAGTGCCACTAAGTTAACGGAAAATCCTCTTGACAGTCTACCAATGCTTAGACCCTGGGCTATGCATAAATATGCTGACCTATTTGACTGCAAACTGAATATTCGGCCTCGTGTTGCATACATAAATGAGGCATCCAACAGCAGTTTGGTAAAGAGTGACTCTACAGGATCACTAGCATCATGAAGACTCAATTATAAACCTGCTTCCATGGGAGTGACAATAGATTTGCAATCCTCAAGTCCAAACTTACATAGCAATGTCTCTATGTAACTTTTCTGACACAAGGCAATACCACCATCACACTGCTTAAACTATATGCTCAAGTAATGATGTAGCAACCCCAAATATTTCATCTTGAAAGTAGCATTCAAATCAGCCTTAAATTCAGCAATATGTCTCTCATTTGGTCTAGTGATCAGCAAATCATCTACATAAAGAACCACAATGAGAAGTACATCACCCTCACACTTTACATACAATGTGATTTCTGTTGGACTATTACGAACACCTTGTTTAATCAAATGAGTATCAGATTTCTTATACCAAGCACGAGGAGATTGCTTCAACCCATACAAACCCTTCTTACATCCGCATACTTTGTCCTCTTGTCCTTTCTTGACAAAACCGCGAGGCTGCGTTACATAAACTTCCTCAAATATGTCACCATTCAAGAAAGCAGTAACAATGTTTGATTGATGTACATCCCAACCAAAATGAGTTGCCAATGCACATAGAAAATGCACAATAGTCATACGACAAGTGGGAGCAAAAGTCTCTTCATAATCTATGCCTTTTTGCTGTGCATAACCCTTTGCAACAAGTCGAGCCTTATGGCGATCGATCTCATCATCCGGCTTGCGTTTCAACTTGTAAACCCATTTCGTCCCAATGGCTTTTTTGCCAAGAGGCACATTATAAAATTTTGGAGGTCATTTGGAGGGCCTTCTAAGAAAATGTATTTTTCGCACTCTCTCTCTCTAGAAAATATGGCGAATAATAGAGGTGGGTCTTTCATGGTAAAAGTTCAAAAAGTGTAATTTAAGTTGATTCTTTACTCTTCTGAACATTCATTCGTAATGATTGAGGGATAATCTTCTTTCAATTGCATTGAATGAACCTCATCAACATGGAGGGAATGAGGCTAACATGGAGGGACGAAGGCACAACCGCCTATTCACTTTCCATTAAACCTGCACATTTGGCTAATGGCACACTCCTCAAATGGCACAAATGTTACACAAAAACGAGCCAAATATCACCTTCACATTGATTTGGAAAATGAGTACCAACCATTGATTAAGCGTAGTAAAGCAAACACACATATACCTCCCGCATCCATAGACACACTCAGCTCAGGGAGCTAAACACATAGATATCTGGATGAGAGGCTCTCTCTATCCTAAGAATCCAATGACTAATGCGTCTCCACTGTTTGTCAATCCTACAAGCTTATTGACCTTTGTTGGTGATGGAGATTCTGAGTTATTGTAAATCTCTTACAAGGGAAGCTGAAACTTATAAGGGCATTCTCCAAGCTCAACAATGTGAGATTGTTCGTCTTTCACATTTACATTCTACAAATCAGGTTACCATTTTGCAACACAAAACACAGGTACAGGAACTGAAAGGAAAGGTACGAAGTTATCAAATGAAGGACACCATCTTGGGTGGTCGTATCCGAAAGAAGAAATTGTGCAATCTTGAAACATTGCAGGTTGCATCCGGAGGTCTCAAGAAAAGAATCCGAGCATTAAGGTGATGCTTCTTGGTTGACTAAATTGTCTTAGTTAAGTAATTTTTTTGTTTTTTCTTGTTATGCATTGTTTTCATGTGCCTAAATAGTGTTTGTGAAGTAAATTTTTTGTTATTTACTTATGCATTGTCTTCATGTAGAGATTCAATCTATCCTGACAAGGAAAACATTGACCCCAAAACCAATATAGGAAAGAGATTGAAGCCACTTATAAGTAGAAGCCTTGCAGCAGATATAGTACATGACAAGAAGTTTAAGGTCCTACAACGAAATGTAGTGGACCGCTTTATTTCAGAGAACTCAGTGCCTGCAAAAGAGATACAAGGCACACTTGATTCACTTGGTGTAAGCAAAAGAGGATATTCGGCTATAGAAAAATCTGTCTCATCCATCTTTGTTAAGAAGGGAATAATATCCAAACTTTTACCATCAGCCTCAAGTGTTTGGAAAGAGAGGCTTCAGCTTAACGACGCACAGGGAGAATATCTTGGACAGCCCTTTCATATTAAAGCAACTTACAGTGGCCATGGAGCAAACATGGCATATGATGAGTTCAATAATATTTTTATGGACCTGCAGATGTTGCAGAAGAGAATGGTGGAGTTTTACAACATCACATTTGAAGAGTCACGAGGGGTATTACATTTTGTGTTGAAACTGGATGAGTGTGAGCTTGTTAAAGAGAAGAAGCTAGAGCGTGTTACTATTACTTTAATGAATAGAGCCCTCTCAAAGTGTACCAATGATGATCCTTTGTATTTTAGTGTTCAATCAGAATCTAACATATGGTGGCTTGGTGCTTTTGAGGTAAGAGAGATTCTCAGCTAAGCTCAAATGTTCACATCTACTTAAGTCTCATTTATTTTGTGTTGCAGGTAAAGAAAGAAGATCATGAGATTCTATATTGGGTGTTCCATCAAACTAATGTTCCGGAGGTGATTGATCGACAGACTAACCAGGGAGAGGTACTACATCTAGATGGAAGGGGAGACTTTCAAATTCAGTGGCATCTTGCAGGTGACCTCAAAACATTAAAGTGCATGTATAATTGTGGAATGGGTGCAATGGCAAAGTCGCCGTGTTTGTTCTGCATGGAGCCTGCAAAGGTCATGGACCCAAAGTGGTGGAGAAAAGCTCCAACACGTCACATTGAGGACCCTGATTTTCGACCGGTTTTGAAAATACCACTTGTGAATGTCCACATCTGTACAATGCATTCCCTTTGTAGAATTGTGGAGAAATTGGTCTACTTATATATCGGGTTTGCTTGGAAAATCAAGAACTCAGCAGAGCGACAAGTGGCCCTACAGTGCTGTACTGTCGGATATGGGACTTCATGGTGGCAATGTGAAAATCCAGCGGGATGAAAAGAGATCAACTGCTGAGAAGGATGTCCCATGCAAACCATCCATCGGTGGGGTGAGTGAAGGCAGAGAGGTTTTTATCTAAACCCCAAGGAATACGAGATCCGAAGCTAACAAAACATGGAAAAATATATAATACATCTTATGTTAACAAGGTAGAGTATCAGAGCTGGAAAAAGCTACATATTGCAGTCAAAGATCAAGAACCAACTACTCATAACGCGAAGGCTGAGGTTTGGCGATCAATAGACATGCTATTTTTGATGTGCGACAAAGATGACTGGTCACAAGGTGATATGAACAAGTTCAAGGAGAATCTCAACTTTCTCAAAAAATCATTCAAGACAGCATGGACAGACACCCAGATTACTCACTACATGGTATTATTGTATATTTGATTCTCTTTTATGTGTAACTATGTGAGTGTAAAACATTCTAAGTAATCTGTTTTCATATCCAACACATCATTTTCAATCATTTACCATATTTTATACAAAAGTATGGGAACCCGGCAATATGGAATACCCAAGGGATGGAAAAGTCTCATTACATGGCGAGAAATGCTTATTTCAGGCACACACGACATGGTGGCTCTCGAATCAAGGCTAACAGTTTGAGAGAACTATTTGAATGGTTCTATCGTAGAATCATTCATCGAATGCAGGCAAAAGAAGTCTTGGCCTCTTCAGCAACAGCACAAGCCATCAGACATTTACAACAAAAAAAAGTTAAAAGATCAATGGCATACAACAACTCCGGTGCTCGTGAAGGTCAACGAAGGTGGAGAGAGACAATGGTGTATGTGAACCACAAGTGGAGAAAGATACTCTGAGTGGATGACATTGTACAAAATTTCTGTAATACATGATCTTATACAATTGCTACTTGAAGTGTATCAAGATTTTGAAGGTTCAATTTTGTTTTTTGGCACATCACCCTTGTAACGAATCATGAGATGTTTGCCATACTTTAAAAGTTCATCCGGGTTTTGTCTACCAAGAGCTAGTGCTATTGATGTTTAAGTGTAGTAATACACTGCCAGCCCACCTGTATAGCCCGAGCAATAACCAAAACAATCTCTGGCAAACACTTTGTCCACAAGAATGACTTTATCTGCACTTTTGGGCAGCACGGATCCGCCCAAGAAGCGTGATAGTGTCTTTAATGTGTAAGTTTCTATTGTACCCTCTTGTGACATTCCATTGTGAAAAACTATTATCAGCGACTCGCAAAGCTTTGAAAGGTACTATGCTAGGGCCGCATCCCTTCCACGATACTCTCGAGTCCGCCGTCGAAGGAAGTCATCCTTGTCAGTAATCCAAGACTGCACATATCATGTCTGAGTAAGTGACACGGAGAGAGAGAGAGAGAGAGAGAGAGAGAGAGAGAGAGAGAGAGAGAGAGAGAGAGAGAGAGAGAGAGAGAGAGTTACCATGAAGCTCTCATCCTGCACAAACAGGTTTTCTTGCCACAGGTCCACAAATGTAGTTGACCCCTAACCTGAATGGTTAAACCAATCCTCCACTTCTTTGTGAGTTGTTGACGGTCTTAGGCTTTGTCTTATTGCTTGGAAGGTGGCTTCATCCGGTAGTGTCTCCTTGTATTTTTCAGCTTTCTCAAAGCATCTTCGGAGGCATTCCATTGGATTGCTAGATGTTTCCATTGCCTCATCATCACTACTATCCTCTGAAACATATCCACTCCTCTCCTCTTGGCCTCTGGAAATGATAGCCAGGGAGAAGTCCTCCCTTAAATAAAAGATGCTTTGCACATCATGTAAAAAAATATAGGTCATGTCTCCAATCCTAAAGTCAGGCACAGCAGGCAACATCATATGAGCATGCTTCTTAGTGAAGTTACTGACATCCAAAGGTAGTTTGATTTCTGTTGTTTTCACAGAGAGCATCTTACTTCTTTGTACTTCAATTGCCTCAACCTCAAGGTCGACTGTATCTTCAACCTCCTCGACTTCTTGTATATGTGTTGTCTCCTCGCATTCTTCGTCTGGTGCTGCATCCTGCTCCTCTAACACCTCATCAAGATTCTGCATGAGGAATCCAAACAGGTTGTTGAGGTAAATCATAAAGCCAAAGGATTCCTGACTTTGCACTCTTTTTGGTGCAAAGGGCAGGCTGAATGTCGGCAAGCAGGTGGTAATTCCCTATACTTCTTCAGTCCCTATCCTTTTCCACTGCAGTCATTTAACTGAACGACAGTCTACTGGGCAAAACAACCCTCCCTACCTGCACCATCAGTTCAAATTGATCTCTGTAGGGCTGCAAGAATTCACTGTGCTGAGCTAAAAGGTCTTCAATATCAAATTTTGGGTT